>NW_027364451.1:0-229063 GCF_046119375.1 Phyllobates terribilis | reverse complement strand
GCTAGGATTAACAGGAAAAAGCTAAAAATTTCAGAATTGCACCGTGCAATGTGGAGATATTACTGTTTGTGCATTTACAATATTCATTGATTTTTGCCATTGAAAAACATGTTTTTCATATACCAGAAATGTTTGAAGCTACTGACTGAATGAAAGGAGCTGGCATCTCACTCTCTTTGAATCTTCTTTATCATGCTAGGATTAGCAGGAAAAAGCAAAAAATTTCAGAATTGCACCTTGCAATGTGGAGATATTACTGTTTGTGCATTTACAATATTCATTGATTTTTGCCATTGAAAAACATGTTTTTCATATACCAGAAATGTTTGAAGCTACTGACTGAATGAAAGGAGCTGGCATCTCACTCTCTTTGAATCTTCTTTATCATGCTAGGATTAACAGGAAAAAGCTAAAAATTTCAGAATTGCACCGTGCAATGTGGAGATATTACTGTTTGTGCATTTACAATATTCATTGATTTTTGCCATTGAAAAACATGTTTTTCATATACCAGAAATGTTTGAAGCTACTGACTGAATGAAAGGAGCTGGCATCTCACTCTCTTTGAATCTTCTTTATCATGCTAGGATTAACAGGAAAAAGCAAAAAATTTCAGAATTGCACCTTGCAATGTGGAGATATTACTGTTTGTGCATTTACAATATTCATTGATTTTTGCCATTGAAAAACGTTTTTCATATACCAGAAATGTTTGAAGCTACTGACTGAATGAAAGGAGCTGGCATCTCACTCTCTTTGAATCTTCTTTATCATGCTAGGATTAACAGGAAAAAGCTAAAAATTTCAGAATTGCACCTTGCAATGCGGAGAAATTACTGTTTGTGCATTTACAATATTCATTGATTTTTGCCATTGAAAAACATCATGTTATTCATATACCAGAAATGTTTGAAGCTACTGACTGAATGAAAGGAGCTGGCATCTCACTCTCTTTGAATCTTCTTTATCATGCTAAGAGGAGCAGGAAAAAGCAAAAAATTTCAGAATTGCACCTTGCAATGTGGAGAAATTACTGTTTGTGCATTTACAATATTCATTGATTTTTGCCATTGAAAAACATGTTTTTCATATACCAGAAATGTTTGAAGCTACTGACTGAATGAAAGGAGCTGGCATCTCACTCTCTTTGAATCTTCTTTATCATGCTAGGATTAGCAGGAAAAAGCAAAAAATTTCAGAATTGCACCTTGCAATGTGGAGATATTACTGTTTGTGCATTTACAATATTCATTGATTTTTGCCATTGAAAAACATGTTTTTCATATACCAGAAATGTTTGAAGCTACTGACTGAATGAAAGGAGCTGGCATCTCACTCTCTTTGAATCTTCTTTATCATGCTAGGATTAACAGGAAAAAGCTAAAAATTTCAGAATTGCACCGTGCAATGTGGAGATATTACTGTTTGTGCATTTACAATATTCATTGATTTTTGCCATTGAAAAACATGTTTTTCATATACCAGAAATGTTTGAAGCTACTGACTGAATGAAAGGAGCTGGCATCTCACTCTCTTTGAATCTTCTTTATCATGCTAGGATTAGCAGGAAAAAGCAAAAAATTTCAGAATTGCACCGTGCAATGTGGAGATATTACTGTTTGTGCATTTACAATATTCATTGATTTTTGCCATTGAAAAACATGTTTTTCATATACCAGAAATGTTTGAAGCTACTGACTGAATGAAAGGAGCTGGCATCTCACTCTCTTTGAATCTTCTTTATCATGCTAGGATTAGCAGGAAAAAGCAAAAAATTTCAGAATTGCACCTTGCAATGTGGAGATATTACTGTTTGTGCATTTACAATATTCATTGATTTTTGCCATTGAAAAACGTCCAGAAATGTTTGAAGCTACTGACTGAATGAAAGGAGCTGGCATCTCACTCTCTTTGAATCTTCTTTATCATGCTAGGATTAGCAGGAAAAAGCAAAAAATTTCAGAATTGCACCTTGCAATGTGGAGATATTACTGTTTGTGCATTTACAATATTCATTGATTTTTGCCATTGAAAAACATGTTTTTCATATACCAGAAATGTTTGAAGCTACTGACTGAATGAAAGGAGCTGGCATCTCACTCTGAATCTTCTTTATCATGCTAGGATTAGCAGGAAAAAGCAAACAATTTCAGAATTGCACCTTGCAATGTGGAGATATTACTGTTTGTGCATTTACAATATTCATTGATTTTTGCCATTGAAAAACATGTTTTTCATATACCAGAAATGTTTGAAGCTACTGACTGAATGAAAGGAGCTGGCATCTCACTCTCTTTGAATCTTCTTTATCATGCTAGGATTAACAGGAAAAAGCTAAAAATTTCAGAATTGCACCTTGCAATGTGGAGATATTACTGTTTGTGCATTTACAATATTCATTGATTTTTGCCATTGAAAAACATGTTTTTCATATACCAGAAATGTTTGAAGCTACTGACTGAATGAAAGGAGCTGGCATCTCACTCTCTTTGAATCTTCTTTATCATGCTAGGATTAGCAGGATAAAGCAAAAAATTTCAGAATTGCACCTTGCAATGTGGAGATATTACTGTTTGTGCATTTACAATATTCATTGATTTTTGCCATTGAAAAACATGTTTTTCATATACCAGAAATGTTTGAAGCTACTGACTGAATGAAAGGAGCTGGCATCTCACTCTCTTTGAATCTTCTTTATCATGCTAGGATTAACAGGAAAAAGCAAAAAATTTCAGAATTGCACCTTGCAATGTGGAGATATTACTGTTTGTGCATTTACAATATTCATTGATTTTTGCCATTGAAAAACGTCCAGAAATGTTTGAAGCTACTGACTGAATGAAAGGAGCTGGCATCTCACTCTCTTTGAATCTTCTTTATCATGCTAGGATTAGCAGGAAAAAGCAAAAAATTTCAGAATTGCACCGTGCAATGTGGAGATATTACTGTTTGTGCATTTACAATATTCATTGATTTTTGCCATTGAAAAACATGTTTTTCATATACCAGAAATGTTTGAAGCTACTGACTGATTGAAAGGAGCTGGCATCTCACTCTCTTTGAATCTTCTTTATCATGCTAGGATTAGCAGGAAAAAGCAAAAAATTTCAGAATTGCACCTTGCAATGTGGAGATATTACTGTTTGTGCATTTACAATATTCATTGATTTTTGCCATTGAAAAACGTTTTTCATATACCAGAAATGTTTGAAGCTACTGACTGAATGAAAGGAGCTGGCATCTCACTCTGAATCTTCTTTATCATGCTAGGATTAGCAGGAAAAAGCAAACAATTTCAGAATTGCACCTTGCAATGTGGAGATATTACTGTTTGTGCATTTACAATATTCATTGATTTTTGCCATTGAAAAACATGTTTTTCATATACCAGAAATGTTTGAAGCTACTGACTGAATGAAAGGAGCTGGCATCTCACTCTCTTTGAATCTTCTTTATCATGCTAGGATTAACAGGAAAAAGCTAAAAATTTCAGAATTGCACCGTGCAATGTGGAGATATTACTGTTTGTGCATTTACAATATTCATTGATTTTTGCCGTTGAAAAACATGTTTTTCATATACCAGAAATGTTTGAAGCTACTGACTGATTGAAAGGAGCTGGCATCTCACTCTCTTTGAATCTTCTTTATCATGCTAGGATTAGCAGGAAAAAGCAAAAAATTTCAGAATTGCACCTTGCAATGTGGAGATATTACTGTTTGTGCATTTACAATATTCATTGATTTTTGCCATTGAAAAACATGTTTTTCATATACCAGAAATGTTTGAAGCTACTGACTGAATGAAAGGAGCTGGCATCTCACTCTCTTTGAATCTTCTTTATCATGCTAGGATTAACAGGAAAAAGCAAAAAATTTCAGAATTGCACCTTGCAATGTGGAGATATTACTGTTTGTGCATTTACAATATTCATTGATTTTTGCCATTGAAAAACATGTTTTTCATATACCAGAAATGTTTGAAGCTACTGACTGAATGAAAGGAGCTGGCATCTCACTCTCTTTGAATCTTCTTTATCATGCTAGGATTAACAGGAAAAAGCAAAAAATTTCAGAATTGCACCTTGCAATGTGGAGATATTACTGTTTGTGCATTTACAATATTCATTGATTTTTGCCATTGAAAAACATGTTTTTCATATACCAGAAATGTTTGAAGCTACTGACTGAATGAAAGGAGCTGGCATCTCACTCTCTTTGAATCTTCTTTATCATGCTAGGATTAACAGGAAAAAGCTAAAAATTTCAGAATTGCACCGTGCAATGTGGAGATATTACTGTTTGTGCATTTACAATATTCATTGATTTTTGCCATTGAAAAACATGTTTTTCATATACCAGAAATGTTTGAAGCTACTGACTGAATGAAAGGAGCTGGCATCTCACTCTCTTTGAATCTTCTTTATCATGCTAGGATTAGCAGGAAAAAGCAAAAAATTTCAGAATTGCACCTTGCAATGTGGAGATATTACTGTTTGTGCATTTACAATATTCATTGATTTTTGCCATTGAAAAACATGTTTTTCATATACCAGAAATGTTTGAAGCTACTGACTGAATGAAAGGAGCTGGCATCTCACTCTCTTTGAATCTTCTTTATCATGCTAGGATTAACAGGAAAAAGCTAAAAATTTCAGAATTGCACCGTGCAATGTGGAGATATTACTGTTTGTGCATTTACAATATTCATTGATTTTTGCCATTGAAAAACATGTTTTTCATATACCAGAAATGTTTGAAGCTACTGACTGAATGAAAGGAGCTGGCATCTCACTCTCTTTGAATCTTCTTTATCATGCTAGGATTAGCAGGAAAAAGCAAAAAATTTCAGAATTGCACCTTGCAATGTGGAGATATTACTGTTTGTGCATTTACAATATTCATTGATTTATGCCATTGAAAAACATGTTTTTCATATACCAGAAATGTTTGAAGCTACTGACTGAATGAAAGGAGCTGGCATCTCACTCTCTTTGAATCTTCTTTATCATGCTAGGATTAACAGGAAAAAGCAAAAAATTTCAGAATTGCACCTTGCAATGTGGAGATATTACTGTTTGTGCATTTACAATATTCATTGATTTTTGCCATTGAAAAACATGTTTTTCATATACCAGAAATGTTTGAAGCTACTGACTGAATGAAAGGAGCTGGCATCTCACTCTCTTTGAATCTTCTTTATCATGCTAGGATTAACAGGAAAAAGCTAAAAATTTCAGAATTGCACCGTGCAATGTGGAGATATTACTGTTTGTGCATTTACAATATTCATTGATTTTTGCCATTGAAAAACATGTTTTTCATATACCAGAAATGTTTGAAGCTACTGACTGAATGAAAGGAGCTGGCATCTCACTCTCTTTGAATCTTCTTTATCATGCTAGGATTAGCAGGAAAAAGCAAAAAATTTCAGAATTGCACCTTGCAATGTGGAGATATTACTGTTTGTGCATTTACAATATTCATTGATTTTTGCCATTGAAAAACATGTTTTTCATATACCAGAAATGTTTGAAGCTACTGACTGAATGAAAGGAGCTGGCATCTCACTCTCTTTGAATCTTCTTTATCATGCTAGGATTAACAGGAAAAAGCAAAAAATTTCAGAATTGCACCTTGCAATGTGGAGATATTACTGTTTGTGCATTTACAATATTCATTGATTTTTGCCATTGAAAAACATGTTTTTCATATACCAGAAATGTTTGAAGCTACTGACTGAATGAAAGGAGCTGGCATCTCACTCTCTTTGAATCTTCTTTATCATGCTAGGATTAACAGGAAAAAGCTAAAAATTTCAGAATTGCACCGTGCAATGTGGAGATATTACTGTTTGTGCATTTACAATATTCATTGATTTTTGCCATTGAAAAACATGTTTTTCATATACCAGAAATGTTTGAAGCTACTGACTGAATGAAAGGAGCTGGCATCTCACTCTCTTTGAATCTTCTTTATCATGCTAGGATTAGCAGGAAAAAGCAAAAAATTTCAGAATTGCACCTTGCAATGTGGAGATATTACTGTTTGTGCATTTACAATATTCATTGATTTTTGCCATTGAAAAACATGTTTTTCATATACCAGAAATGTTTGAAGCTACTGACTGAATGAAAGGAGCTGGCATCTCACTCTCTTTGAATCTTCTTTATCATGCTAGGATTAACAGGAAAAAGCTAAAAATTTCAGAATTGCACCGTGCAATGTGGAGATATTACTGTTTGTGCATTTACAATATTCATTGATTTTTGCCATTGAAAAACATGTTTTTCATATACCAGAAATGTTTGAAGCTACTGACTGAATGAAAGGAGCTGGCATCTCACTCTCTTTGAATCTTCTTTATCATGCTAGGATTAGCAGGAAAAAGCAAAAAATTTCAGAATTGCACCTTGCAATGTGGAGATATTACTGTTTGTGCATTTACAATATTCATTGATTTATGCCATTGAAAAACATGTTTTTCATATACCAGAAATGTTTGAAGCTACTGACTGAATGAAAGGAGCTGGCATCTCACTCTCTTTGAATCTTCTTTATCATGCTAGGATTAACAGGAAAAAGCAAAAAATTTCAGAATTGCACCTTGCAATGTGGAGATATTACTGTTTGTGCATTTACAATATTCATTGATTTTTGCCATTGAAAAACATGTTTTTCATATACCAGAAATGTTTGAAGCTACTGACTGAATGAAAGGAGCTGGCATCTCACTCTCTTTGAATCTTCTTTATCATGCTAGGATTAACAGGAAAAAGCTAAAAATTTCAGAATTGCACCGTGCAATGTGGAGATATTACTGTTTGTGCATTTACAATATTCATTGATTTTTGCCATTGAAAAACATGTTTTTCATATACCAGAAATGTTTGAAGCTACTGACTGAATGAAAGGAGCTGGCATCTCACTCTCTTTGAATCTTCTTTATCATGCTAGGATTAGCAGGAAAAAGCAAAAAATTTCAGAATTGCACCTTGCAATGTGGAGATATTACTGTTTGTGCATTTACAATATTCATTGATTTTTGCCATTGAAAAACATGTTTTTCATATACCAGAAATGTTTGAAGCTAATGACTGAATGAAAGGAGCTGGCATCTCACTCTCTTTGAATCTTCTTTATCATGCTAGGATTAACAGGAAAAAGCAAAAAATTTCAGAATTGCACCTTGCAATGTGGAGATATTACTGTTTGTGCATTTACAATATTCATTGATTTTTGCCATTGAAAAACATGTTTTTCATATACCAGAAATGTTTGAAGCTACTGACTGAATGAAAGGAGCTGGCATCTCACTCTCTTTGAATCTTCTTTATCATGCTAGGATTAACAGGAAAAAGCTAAAAATTTCAGAATTGCACCGTGCAATGTGGAGATATTACTGTTTGTGCATTTACAATATTCATTGATTTTTGCCATTGAAAAACATGTTTTTCATATACCAGAAATGTTTGAAGCTACTGACTGAATGAAAGGAGCTGGCATCTCACTCTCTTTGAATCTTCTTTATCATGCTAGGATTAGCAGGAAAAAGCAAAAAATTTCAGAATTGCACCTTGCAATGTGGAGATATTACTGTTTGTGCATTTACAATATTCATTGATTTTTGCCATTGAAAAACATGTTTTTCATATACCAGAAATGTTTGAAGCTACTGACTGAATGAAAGGAGCTGGCATCTCACTCTCTTTGAATCTTCTTTATCATGCTAGGATTAGCAGGAAAAAGCAAAAAATTTCAGAATTGCACCTTGCAATGTGGAGATATTACTGTTTGTGCATTTACAATATTCATTGATTTTTGCCATTGAAAAACATGTTTTTCATATACCAGAAATGTTTGAAGCTACTGACTGAATGAAAGGAGCTGGCATCTCACTCTCTTTGAATCTTCTTTATCATGCTAGGATTAACAGGAAAAAGCAAAAAATTTCAGAATTGCACCTTGCAATGTGGATATATTACTGTTTGTGCATTTACAATATTCATTGATTTTTGCCATTGAAAAACATGTTTTTCATATACCAGAAATGTTTGAAGCTACTGACTGAATGAAAGGAGCTGGCATCTCACTCTCTTTGAATCTTCTTTATCATGCTAGGATTAACAGGAAAAAGCTAAAAATTTCAGAATTGCACCGTGCAATGTGGAGATATTACTGTTTGTGCATTTACAATATTCATTGATTTTTGCCATTGAAAAACATGTTTTTCATATACCAGAAATGTTTGAAGCTACTGACTGAATGAAAGGAGCTGGCATCTCACTCTCTTTGAATCTTCTTTATCATGCTAGGATTAGCAGGAAAAAGCAAAAAATTTCAGAATTGCACCTTGCAATGTGGAGATATTACTGTTTGTGCATTTACAATATTCATTGATTTTTGCCATTGAAAAACATGTTTTTCATATACCAGAAATGTTTGAAGCTACTGACTGAATGAAAGGAGCTGGCATCTCACTCTCTTTGAATCTTCTTTATCATGCTAGGATTAACAGGAAAAAGCTAAAAATTTCAGAATTGCACCGTGCAATGTGGAGATATTACTGTTTGTGCATTTACAATATTCATTGATTTTTGCCATTGAAAAACATGTTTTTCATATACCAGAAATGTTTGAAGCTACTGACTGAATGAAAGGAGCTGGCATCTCACTCTCTTTGAATCTTCTTTATCATGCTAGGATTAACAGGAAAAAGCAAAAAATTTCAGAATTGCACCTTGCAATGTGGAGATATTACTGTTTGTGCATTTACAATATTCATTGATTTTTGCCATTGAAAAACGTTTTTCATATACCAGAAATGTTTGAAGCTACTGACTGAATGAAAGGAGCTGGCATCTCACTCTCTTTGAATCTTCTTTATCATGCTAGGATTAACAGGAAAAAGCTAAAAATTTCAGAATTGCACCTTGCAATGCGGAGAAATTACTGTTTGTGCATTTACAATATTCATTGATTTTTGCCATTGAAAAACATCATGTTATTCATATACCAGAAATGTTTGAAGCTACTGACTGAATGAAAGGAGCTGGCATCTCACTCTCTTTGAATCTTCTTTATCATGCTAAGAGGAGCAGGAAAAATCAAAAAATTTCAGAATTGCACCTTGCAATGTGGAGAAATTACTGTTTGTGCATTTACAATATTCATTGATTTTTGCCATTGAAAAACATGTTTTTCATATACCAGAAATGTTTGAAGCTACTGACTGAATGAAAGGAGCTGGCATCTCACTCTCTTTGAATCTTCTTTATCATGCTAGGATTAGCAGGAAAAAGCAAAAAATTTCAGAATTGCACCTTGCAATGTGGAGATATTACTGTTTGTGCATTTACAATATTCATTGATTTTTGCCATTGAAAAACATGTTTTTCATATACCAGAAATGTTTGAAGCTACTGACTGAATGAAAGGAGCTGGCATCTCACTCTCTTTGAATCTTCTTTATCATGCTAGGATTAACAGGAAAAAGCTAAAAATTTCAGAATTGCACCGTGCAATGTGGAGATATTACTGTTTGTGCATTTACAATATTCATTGATTTTTGCCATTGAAAAACATGTTTTTCATATACCAGAAATGTTTGAAGCTACTGACTGAATGAAAGGAGCTGGCATCTCACTCTCTTTGAATCTTCTTTATCATGCTAGGATTAGCAGGAAAAAGCAAAAAATTTCAGAATTGCACCTTGCAATGTGGAGATATTACTGTTTGTGCATTTACAATATTCATTGATTTTTGCATTGAAAAACATGTTTTTCATATACCAGAAATGTTTGAAGCTACTGACTGAATGAAAGGAGCTGGCATCTCACTCTCTTTGAATCTTCTTTATCATGCTAGGATTAACAGGAAAAAGCTAAAAATTTCAGAATTGCACCGTGCAATGTGGAGATATTACTGTTTGTGCATTTACAATATTCATTGATTTTTGCCATTGAAAAACATGTTTTTCATATACCAGAAATGTTTGAAGCTACTGACTGAATGAAAGGAGCTGGCATCTCACTCTCTTTGAATCTTCTTTATCATGCTAGGATTAGCAGGAAAAAGCAAAAAATTTCAGAATTGCACCTTGCAATGTGGAGATATTACTGTTTGTGCATTTACAATATTCATTGATTTTTGCCATTGAAAAACATGTTTTTCATATACCAGAAATGTTTGAAGCTACTGACTGAATGAAAGGAGCTGGCATCTCACTCTCTTTGAATCTTCTTTATCATGCTAGGATTAACAGGAAAAAGCTAAAAATTTCAGAATTGCACCGTGCAATGTGGAGATATTACTGTTTGTGCATTTACAATATTCATTGATTTTTGCCATTGAAAAACATGTTTTTCATATACCAGAAATGTTTGAAGCTACTGACTGAATGAAAGGAGCTGGCATCTCACTCTCTTTGAATCTTCTTTATCATGCTAGGATTAACAGGAAAAAGCAAAAAATTTCAGAATTGCACCTTGCAATGTGGAGATATTACTGTTTGTGCATTTACAATATTCATTGATTTTTGCCATTGAAAAACGTTTTTCATATACCAGAAATGTTTGAAGCTACTGACTGAATGAAAGGAGCTGGCATCTCACTCTCTTTGAATCTTCTTTATCATGCTAGGATTAACAGGAAAAAGCTAAAAATTTCAGAATTGCACCTTGCAATGCGGAGAAATTACTGTTTGTGCATTTACAATATTCATTGATTTTTGCCATTGAAAAACATCATGTTATTCATATACCAGAAATGTTTGAAGCTACTGACTGAATGAAAGGAGCTGGCATCTCACTCTCTTTGAATCTTCTTTATCATGCTAAGAGGAGCAGGAAAAAGCAAAAAATTTCAGAATTGCACCTTGCAATGTGGAGAAATTACTGTTTGTGCATTTACAATATTCATTGATTTTTGCCATTGAAAAACATGTTTTTCATATACCAGAAATGTTTGAAGCTACTGACTGAATGAAAGGAGCTGGCATCTCACTCTCTTTGAATCTTCTTTATCATGCTAGGATTAACAGGAAAAAGCTAAAAATTTCAGAATTGCACCGTGCAATGTGGAGATATTACTGTTTGTGCATTTACAATATTCATTGATTTTTGCCATTGAAAAACATGTTTTTCATATACCAGAAATGTTTGAAGCTACTGACTGAATGAAAGGAGCTGGCATCTCACTCTCTTTGAATCTTCTTTATCATGCTAGGATTAGCAGGAAAAAGCAAAAAATTTCAGAATTGCACCTTGCAATGTGGAGATATTACTGTTTGTGCATTTACAATATTCATTGATTTTTGCCATTGAAAAACATGTTTTTCATATACCAGAAATGTTTGAAGCTACTGACTGAATGAAAGGAGCTGGCATCTCACTCTCTTTGAATCTTCTTTATCATGCTAGGATTAACAGGAAAAAGCTAAAAATTTCAGAATTGCACCGTGCAATGTGGAGATATTACTGTTTGTGCATTTACAATATTCATTGATTTTTGCCATTGAAAAACATGTTTTTCATATACCAGAAATGTTTGAAGCTACTGACTGAATGAAAGGAGCTGGCATCTCACTCTCTTTGAATCTTCTTTATCATGCTAGGATTAACAGGAAAAAGCTAAAAATTTCAGAATTGCACCGTGCAATGTGGAGATATTACTGTTTGTGCATTTACAATATTCATTGATTTTTGCCATTGAAAAACATGTTTTTCATATACCAGAAATGTTTGAAGCTACTGACTGAATGAAAGGAGCTGGCATCTCACTCTCTTTGAATCTTCTTTATCATGCTAGGATTAACAGGAAAAAGCTAAAAATTTCAGAATTGCACCGTGCAATGTGGAGATATTACTGTTTGTGCATTTACAATATTCATTGATTTTTGCCATTGAAAAACATGTTTTTCATATACCAGAAATGTTTGAAGCTACTGACTGAATGAAAGGAGCTGGCATCTCACTCTCTTTGAATCTTCTTTATCATGCTAGGATTAGCAGGAAAAAGCAAAAAATTTCAGAATTGCACCTTGCAATGTGGAGATATTACTGTTTGTGCATTTACAATATTCATTGATTTTTGCCATTGAAAAACATGTTTTTCATATACCAGAAATGTTTGAAGCTACTGACTGAATGAAAGGAGCTGGCATCTCACTCTGAATCTTCTTTATCATGCTAGGATTCGCAGGAAAAAGCAAACAATTTCAGAATTGCACCTTGCAATGTGGAGATATTACTGTTTGTGCATTTACAATATTCATTGATTTTTGCCATTGAAAAACATGTTTTTCATATACCAGAAATGTTTGAAGCTACTGACTGAATGAAAGGAGCTGGCATCTCACTCTCTTTGAATCTTCTTTATCATGCTAGGATTAACAGGAAAAAGCTAAAAATTTCAGAATTGCACCGTGCAATGTGGAGATATTACTGTTTGTGCATTTACAATATTCATTGATTTTTGCCATTGAAAAACATGTTTTTCATATACCAGAAATGTTTGAAGCTACTGACTGAATGAAAGGAGCTGGCATCTCACTCTCTTTGAATCTTCTTTATCATGCTAGGATTAGCAGGATAAAGCAAAAAATTTCAGAATTGCACCTTGCAATGTGGAGATATTACTGTTTGTGCATTTACAATATTCATTGATTTTTGCCATTGAAAAACATGTTTTTCATATACCAGAAATGTTTGAAGCTACTGACTGAATGAAAGGAGCTGGCATCTCACTCTCTTAAAAATTTCAGAATTGCACCGTGCAATGTGGAGATATTACTGTTTGTGCATTTACAATATTCATTGATTTTTGCCATTGAAAAACATGTTTTTCATATACCAGAAATGTTTGAAGCTACTGACTGAATGAAAGGAGCTGGCATCTCACTCTCTTTGAATCTTCTTTATCATGCTAGGATTAGCAGGAAAAAGCAAAAAATTTCAGAATTGCACCTTGCAATGTGGAGATATTACTGTTTGTGCATTTACAATATTCATTGATTTTTGCCATTGAAAAACATGTTTTTCATATACCAGAAATGTTTGAAGCTACTGACTGAATGAAAGGAGCTGGCATCTCACTCTCTTTGAATCTTCTTTATCATGCTAGGATTAACAGGAAAAAGCAAAAAATTTCAGAATTGCACCTTGCAATGTGGAGATATTACTGTTTGTGCATTTACAATATTCATTGATTTTTGCCATTGAAAAACATGTTTTTCATATACCAGAAATGTTTGAAGCTACTGACTGAATGAAAGGAGCTGGCATCTCACTCTCTTTGAATCTTCTTTATCATGCTAGGATTAACAGGAAAAAGCTAAAAATTTCAGAATTGCACCGTGCAATGTGGAGATATTACTGTTTGTGCATTTACAATATTCATTGATTTTTGCCATTGAAAAACATGTTTTTCATATACCAGAAATGTTTGAAGCTACTGACTGAATGAAAGGAGCTGGCATCTCACTCTCTTTGAATCTTCTTTATCATGCTAGGATTAGCAGGAAAAAGCAAAAAATTTCAGAATTGCACCTTGCAATGTGGAGATATTACTGTTTGTGCATTTACAATATTCATTGATTTTTGCCATTGAAAAACATGTTTTTCATATACCAGAAATGTTTGAAGCTACTGACTGAATGAAAGGAGCTGGCATCTCACTCTCTTTGAATCTTCTTTATCATGCTAGGATTAGCAGGAAAAAGCAAAAAATTTCAGAATTGCACCTTGCAATGTGGAGATATTACTGTTTGTGCATTTACAATATTCATTGATTTTTGCCATTGAAAAACGTCCAGAAATGTTTGAAGCTACTGACTGAATGAAAGGAGCTGGCATCTCACTCTCTTTGAATCTTCTTTATCATGCTAGGATTAGCAGGAAAAAGCAAAAAATTTCAGAATTGCACCTTGCAATGTGGAGATATTACTGTTTGTGCATTTACAATATTCATTGATTTTTGCCATTGAAAAACATGTTTTTCATATACCAGAAATGTTTGAAGCTACTGACTGAATGAAAGGAGCTGGCATCTCACTCTCTTTGAATCTTCTTTATCATGCTAGGATTAACAGGAAAAAGCAAAAAATTTCAGAATTGCACCTTGCAATGTGGAGATATTACTGTTTGTGCATTTACAATATTCATTGATTTTTGCCATTGAAAAACATGTTTTTCATATACCAGAAATGTTTGAAGCTACTGACTGAATGAAAGGAGCTGGCATCTCACTCTCTTTGAATCTTCTTTATCATGCTAGGATTAACAGGAAAAATCTAAAAATTTCAGAATTGCACCGTGCAATGTGGAGATATTACTGTTTGTGCATTTACAATATTCATTGATTTTTGCCATTGAAAAACATGTTTTTCATATACCAGAAATGTTTGAAGCTACTGACTGAATGAAAGGAGCTGGCATCTCACTCTCTTTGAATCTTCTTTATCATGCTAGGATTAGCAGGAAAAAGCAAAAAATTTCAGAATTGCACCTTGCAATGTGGAGATATTACTGTTTGTGCATTTACAATATTCATTGATTTTTGCCATTGAAAAACGTCCAGAAATGTTTGAAGCTACTGACTGAATGAAAGGAGCTGGCATCTCACTCTCTTTAAATCTTCTTTATCATGCTAGGATTAGCAGGAAAAAGCAAAAAATTTCAGAATTGCACCTTGCAATGTGGAGATATTACTGTTTGTGCATTTACAATATTCATTGATTTTTGCCATTGAAAAACATGTTTTTCATATACCAGAAATGTTTGAAGCTACTGACTGAATGAAAGGAGCTGGCATCTCACTCTCTTTGAATCTTCTTTATCATGCTAGGATTAACAGGAAAAAGCAAAAAATTTCAGAATTGCACCTTGCAATGTGGAGATATTACTGTTTGTGCATTTACAATATTCATTGATTTTTGCCATTGAAAAACATGTTTTTCATATACCAGAAATGTTTGAAGCTACTGACTGAATGAAAGGAGCTGGCATCTCACTCTCTTTGAATCTTCTTTATCATGCTAGGATTAGCAGGAAAAAGCAAAAAATTTCAGAATTGCACCTTGCAATGTGGAGATATTACTGTTTGTGCATTTACAATATTCATTGATTTTTGCCATTGAAAAACATGTTTTTCATATACCAGAAATGTTTGAAGCTACTGACTGAATGAAAGGAGCTGGCATCTCACTCTCTTTGAATCTTCTTTATCATGCTAGGATTAGCAGGAAAAAGCAAAAAATTTCAGAATTGCACCTTGCAATGTGGAGATATTACTGTTTGTGCATTTACAATATTCATTGATTTTTGCCATTGAAAAACGTCCAGAAATGTTTGAAGCTACTGACTGAATGAAAGGAGCTGGCATCTCACTCTCTTTGAATCTTCTTTATCATGCTAGGATTAGCAGGAAAAAGCAAAAAATTTCAGAATTGCACCTTGCAATGTGGAGATATTACTGTTTGTGCATTTACAATATTCATTGATTTTTGCCATTGAAAAACATGTTTTTCATATACCAGAAATGTTTGAAGCTACTGACTGAATGAAAGGAGCTGGCATCTCACTCTCTTTGAATCTTCTTTATCATGCTAGGATTAACAGGAAAAAGCTAAAAATTTCATAATTGCACCGTGCAATGTGGAGATATTACTGTTTGTGCATTTACAATATTCATTGATTTTTGCCATTGAAAAACATGTTTTTCATATACCAGAAATGTTTGAAGCTACTGACTGAATGAAAGGAGCTGGCATCTCACTCTATTTGAATCTTCTTTATCATGCTAGGATTAGCAGGAAAAAGCAAAAAATTTCAGAATTGCACCTTGCAATGTGGAGATATTACTGTTTGTGCATTTACAATATTCATTGATTTTTGCCATTGAAAAACATGTTTTTCATATACCAGAAATGTTTGAAGCTACTGACTGAATGAAAGGAGCTGGCATCTCACTCTCTTTGAATCTTCTTTATCATGCTAGGATTAACAGGAAAAAGCTAAAAATTTCAGAATTGCACCGTGCAATGTGGAGAAATTACTGTTTGTGCATTTACAATATTCATTGATTTTTGCCATTGAAAAACATGTTTTTCATATACCAGAAATGTTTGAAGCTACTGACTGAATGAAAGGAGCTGGCATCTCACTCTCTTTGAATCTTCTTTATCATGCTAGGATTAGCAGGAAAAAGCAAAAAATTTCAGAATTGCACCTTGCAATGTGGAGATATTACTGTTTGTGCATTTACAATATTCATTGATTTTTGCCATTGAAAAACATGTTTTTCATATACCAGAAATGTTTGAAGCTACTGACTGAATGAAAGGAGCTGGCATCTCACTCTCTTTGAATCTTCTTTATCATGCTAGGATTAACAGGAAAAAGCAAAAAATTTCAGAATTGCACCTTGCAATGTGGAGATATTACTGTTTGTGCATTTACAATATTCATTGATTTTTGCCATTGAAAAACATGTTTTTCATATACCAGAAATGTTTGAAGCTACTGACTGAATGAAAGGAGCTGGCATCTCACTCTCTTTGAATCTTCTTTATCATGCTAGGATTAACAGGAAAAAGCTAAAAATTTCAGAATTGCACCGTGCAATGTGGAGATATTACTGTTTGTGCATTTACAATATTCATTGATTTTTGCCATTGAAAAACATGTTTTTCATATACCAGAAATGTTTGAAGCTACTGACTGAATGAAAGGAGCTGGCATCTCACTCTCTTTGAATCTTCTTTATCATGCTAGGATTAGCAGGAAAAAGCAAAAAATTTCAGAATTGCACCTTGCAATGTGGAGATATTACTGCTTCAAACATTTCTGGTATATGAATAACATGATGTTTTTCAATGGCAAAAATCAATGAATATTGTAAATGCACAAACAGTAATTTCTCCGCATTGCAAGGTGCAATTCTGAAATTTTTTGCTTTTTCCTGCTCCTCTTAGCATGATAAAGAAGATTCAAAGAGAGTGAGATGCCAGCTCCTTTCATTCAGTCAGTAGCTTCAATCATTTCTGGACGTTTTTCAATGGCAAAAATCAATGAATATTGTAAATGCACAAACAGTAATTTCTCCGCATTGCAAGGTGCAATTCTGAAATTTTTTGCTTTTTCCTGCTCCTCTTAGCATGATAAAGAAGATTCAAAGAGAGTGAGATGCCAGCTCCTTTCATTCAGTCAGTAGCTTCAATCATTTCTGGACGTTTTTCAATGGCAAAAATCAATGAATATTGTAAATGCACAAACTGTAATTTCTCCGCATTGCAAGGTGCAATTCTGAAATTTTTTGCTTTTTCCTGCTCCTCTTAGCATGATAAAGAAGATTCAAAGAGAGTGAGATGCCAGCTCCTTTCATTCAGTCAGTAGCTTCAATCATTTCTGGACGTTTTTCAATGGCAAAAATCAATGAATATTGTAAATGCACAAACAGTAATTTCTCCGCATTGCAAGGTGCAATTCTGAAATTTTTTGCTTTTTCCTGCTCCTCTTAGCATGATAAAGAAGATTCAAAGAGAGTGAGATGCCAGCTCCTTTCATTCAGTCAGTAGCTTCAATCATTTCTGGACATTTTTCAATGGCAAAAATCAATGAATATTGTAAATGCACAAACAGTAATTTCTCCGCATTGCAAGGTGCAATTCTGAAATTTTTTGCTTTTTCCTGCTCCTCTTAGCATGATAAAGAAGATTCAAAGAGAGTGAGATGCCAGCTCCTTTCCTTCAGTCAGTAGCTTCAATCATTTCTGGTATATGAATAACATCATGTTTTTCAATGGCAAAAATCAATGAATTTTGTAAATGCACAAACAGTAATTTCTCCGCATTGCAAGGCGCAATTCTGAAATTTTTTGCTTTTTCCTGCTCCTCTTAGCATGATAAAGAAGATTCAAAGAGAGTGAGATGCCAGCTCCTTTCATTCAGTCAGTAGCTTCAATCATTTCTGGACATTTTTCAATGGCAAAAATCAATGAATATTGTAAATGCACAAACAGTAATTTCTCCGCATTGCAAGGTGCAATTCTGAAATTTTTTGCTTTTTCCTGCTCCTCTTAGCATGATAAAGAAGATTCAAAGAGAGTGAGATGCCAGCTCCCCTCATTCAGTCAGTAGCTTCAATCATTTCTGGACGTTTTTCAATGGCAAAAATCAATGAATATTGTAAATGCACAAACAGTAATTTCTCCGCATTGCAAGGTGCAATTCTGAAATTTTTTGCTTTTTCCTGCTCCTCTTAGCATGATAAAGAAGATTCAAAGAGAGTGAGGTGCCAGCTCCTTTCATTCAGTCAGGAGCTTCAAACATTTCTGGTATATGAATAACATGTTTTTCAATGGCAAAAATCAATGAATATTGTAAATGCACAAACAGTAATTTCTCCGCATTGCAAGGTGCAATTCTGAAATTTTTTGCTTTTTCCTGCTCCTCTTAGCATGATAAAGAAGATTCAAAGAGAGTGAGATGCCAGCTCCTTTCATTCAGTCAGTAGCTTCAATCATTTCTGGACGTTTTTCAATGGCAAAAATCAATTAATATTGTAAATGCACAAACAGTAATTTCTCCGCATTGCTAGGTGCAATTCTGAATTTTTTTGCTTTTTCCTGCTACTCTTAGCATGATAAAGAAGATTCAAAGAGAGTGAGATGCCAGCTCCTTTCATTCAGCCAGTAGCTTCAATCATTTCTGGACGTTTTTCAATGGCAAAAATCAATGAATATTGTAAATGCACAAACTGTAATTTCTCCGCATTGCAAGGTGCAATTCTGAAATTTTTTGCTTTTTCCTGCTCCTCTTAGCATGATAAAGAAGATTCAAAGAGAGTGAGATGCCAGCTCCTTTCATTCAGTCAGTAGCTTCAATCATTTCTGGACATTTTTCAATGGCAAAAATCAATGAATATTGTAAATGCACAAACAGTAATTTCTCCGCATTGCAAGGTGCAATTCTGAAATTTTTTGCTTTTTCCTGCTCCTCTTAGCATGATAAAGAAGATTCAAAGAGAGTGAGATGCCAGCTCCTTTCATTCAGTCAGTAGCTTCAATCATTTCTGGACATTTTTCAATGGCAAAAATCAATGAATATTGTAAATGCACAAACAGTAATTTCTCCGCATTGCAAGGTGCAATTCTGAAATTTTTTGCTTTTTCCTGCTCCTCTTAGCATGATAAAGAAGATTCAAAGAGAGTGAGATGTCAGCTCCTTTCATTCAGTCAGTAGCTTCAAACATTTCTGGTATATGAATAACATGATGTTTTTCAATGGCAAAAATCAATGAATATTGTAAATGCACAAACAGTAATTTCTCCGCATTGCAAGGTGCAATTCTGAAATTTTTTGCTTTTTCCTGCTCCTCTTAGCATGATAAAGAAGATTCAAAGAGAGTGAGATGCCAGCTCCTTTTATTCAGTCAGTAGCTTCAATCATTTCTGGTATATGAATAACATGATGTTTTTCAATGGCAAAAATCAATGAATTTTGTAAATGCACAAACAGTAATTTCTCAGCATTGCAAGGTGCAATTCTGAAATTTTTTGCTTTTTCCTGCTGCTCTTAGCATGATAAAGAAGATTCAAAGAGAGTGAGATGCCAGCTCCTTTCATTGTCAGTAGCTTCAATCATTTCTGGACGTTTTTCAATGGCAAAAATCAATGAATATTTTAAATGCACAAACAGTAATTTCTCCGCATTGCAAGGTGCAATTCTGAAATTTTTTGCTTTTTCCTGCTCCTCTTAGCATGATAAAGAAGATTCAAAGAGAGTGAGATGCCAGCTCCTTTCATTCAGTCAGTAGCTTCAATCATTTCTGGACGTTTTTCAATGGCAAAAATCAATGAATATTGTAAATGCACAAACAGTAATTTCTCCGCATTGCAAGGTGCAATTCTGAAATTTTTTGCTTTTTCCTGCTCCTCTTAGCATGATAAAGAAGATTCAAAGAGAGTGAGATGTCAGCTCCTTTCATTCAGTCAGTAGCTTCAAACATTTCTGGTATATGAATAACATGATGTTTTTCAATGGCAAAAATCAATGAATATTGTAAATGCACAAACAGTAATTTCTCCGCATTGCAAGGTGCAATTCTGAAATTTTTTGCTTTTTCCTGCTCCTCTTAGCATGATAAAGAAGATTCAAAGAGAGTGAGATGCCAGCTCCTTTCATTCAGTCAGTAGCTTCAATCATTTCTGGTATATGAATAACATGATGTTTTTCAATGGCAAAAATCAATGAATTTTGTAAATGCACAAACAGTAATTTCTCAGCATTGCAAGGTGCAATTCTGAAATTTTTTGCTTTTTCCTGCTCCTCTTAGCATGATAAAGAAGATTCAAAGAGAGTGAGATGCCAGCTCCTTTCATTGTCAGTAGCTTCAATCATTTCTGGACGTTTTTCAATGGCAAAAATCAATGAATATTGTAAATGCACAAACAGTAATTTCTCCGCATTGCAAGGTGCAATTCTGAAATTTTTTGCTTTTTCCTGCTCCTCTTAGCATTATGAAGAAGATTCAAAGAGAGTGAGATACCAGCTCCTTTCATTCAGTCAGTAGCTTCAAACATTTCTGGTATATGAATAACATGATGTTTTTCAATGGCAAAAATCAATGAATATTGTAAATGCACAAACAGTAATTTCTCCGCATTGCAAGGTGCAATTCTGAAATTTTTTGCTTTTTCCTGCTCCTCTTAGCATGATAAAGAAGATTCAAAGAGAGTGAGATGCCAGCTCCTTTCGTTCAGTCAGTAGCTTCAATCATTTCTGGACGTTTTTCAATGGCAAAAATCATTGAATATTGTAAATGCACAAACAGTAATTTCTCCGCATTGCAAGGTGCAATTCTGAAATTTTTTACTTTTTCCTGCTCCTCTTAGCATGATAAAGAAGATTCAAAGAGAGTGAGATGCCATCTCCTTTCATTCAGTCAGTAGCTTCAATCATTTCTGGACGTTTTTCAATTGCAAAAATCAATGAATATTGTAAATGCACAAACAGTAATTTCTCCGCATTGCAAGGTGCAATTCTGAAATTTTTTGCTTTTTCCTGCTCCTCTTAGCATGATAAAGAAGATTCAAAGAGAGTGAGATGCCAGCTCCTTTCATTCAGTCAGTAGCTTCAATCATTTCTGGACGTTTTTCAATGGCAAAAATCAATGAATATTGTAAATGCACAAACAGTAATTTCTCCGCATTGCAAGGTGCAATTCTGAAATTTTTTGCTTTTTCCTGCTCCTTTTAGCATGATAAACAAGATTCAAAGAGAGTGAGATGCCAGCTCCTTTCATTCAGTCAGTAGCTTCAATCATTTATGGACGTTTTTCAATTGCAAAAATCATTGAATATTGTAAATGCACAAACAGTAATTTCTCCGCATTGCAAGGTGCAATTCTGAAATTTTTTACTTTTTCCTGCTCCTCTTAGCATGATAAAGAAGATTCAAAGAGAGTGAGATGCCAGCTCCTTTCATTCAGTCAGTAGCTTCAATCATTTCTGGTATATGAATAACATGAT
This sequence comes from Phyllobates terribilis, assembly GCF_046119375.1. Taxonomy (NCBI): domain Eukaryota; kingdom Metazoa; phylum Chordata; class Amphibia; order Anura; family Dendrobatidae; genus Phyllobates; species Phyllobates terribilis. The sequence continues at coordinate 207,536 of NW_027364451.1, read as the reverse complement.
GTTTTTCAATCGCAAAAATCAATGAATATTGTAAATGCACAAACAGTAATTTCTCCGCATTGCAAGGTGCAATTCTGAAATTTTTTGCTTTTTCCTGCTCCTCTTAGCATGATAAAGAAGATTCAAAAAGAGTGAGATGCCAGCTCCTTTCATTCAGTCAGTAGCTTCAATCATTTCCGGACGTTTTTCAATGGCAAAAATCAATGAATATTGTAAATGCACAAACAGTAACTTCTCCGCATTGCAAGGTGTAATTCTGAAATTTTTTGCTTTTTCCTGCTCCTCTTAGCATGATAAAGAAGATTCAAAGAGAGTGAGATGCCAGCTCCTTTCCTTCAGTCAGTAGCTTCAATCATTTCTGGTATATGAATAACATGATGTTTTTCAATGGCAAAAATCAATGAATTTTGTAAATGCACAAACAGTAATTTCTCCGCATTGCAAGGCGCAATTCTGAAATTTTTTGCTTTTTCCTGCTCCTCTTAGCATGATAAAGAAGATTCAAAGAGAGTGAGATTCTAGCTCCTTTCATTCAGTCAGTAGCTTCAATCATTTCTGGACGTTTTTCAATGGCAAAAATCAATGAATATTGTAAATGCACAAACAGTAATTTCTCCGCATTGCAAGGTGCAATTCTGAAATTTTTTGCTTTTTCCTGCTCCTCTTAGCATGATAAACAAGATTCAAAGAGAGTGAGGTGCCAGCTCCTTTCATTCAGTCAGGAGCTTCAAACATTTCTGGTATATGAATAACATGTTTTTCAATGGCAAAAATCAATGAATATTGTAAATGCACAAACAGTAATTTCTCCGCATTGCAAGGTGCAATTCTGAAATTTTTTGCTTTTTCCTGCTCCTCTTAGCATGATAAAGAAGATTCAAAGAGAGTGAGATGCCAGCTCCTTTCATTCAGTCAGTAGCTTCAATCATTTCTGGACATTTTTCAATGGCAAAAATCAATGAATATTGTAAATGCACAAACAGTAATTTCTCCGCATTGCAAGGTGCAATTCTGAAATTTTTTGCTTTTTCCTGCTCCTCTTAGCATGATAAAGAAGATTCAAAGAGAGTGAGATGCCAGCTCCTTTCATTCAGTCAGTAGCTTCAATCATTTCTGGACGTTTTTCAATGGCAAAAATCAATGAATATTGTAAATGCACAAACTGTAATTTCTCCGCATTGCAAGGTGCAATTCTGAAATTTTTTGCTTTTTCCTGCTCCTCTTAGCATGATAAAGAAGATTCAAAGAGAGTGAGATGCCAGCTCCTTTCATTCAGTCAGTAGCTTCAATCATTTCTGGACGTTTTTCAATCGCAAAAATCAATGAATATTGTAAATGCACAAACAGTAATTTCTCCGCATTGCAAGATGCAATTCTGAAATTTTTTGCTTTTTCCTGCTCCTCTTAGCATGATAAAGAAGATTCAAAGAGAGTGAGATGCCAGCTCCTTTCATTCAGTCAGTAGCTTCAATCATTTCTGGACGTTTTTCAATGGCAAAAATCAATGAATATTGTAAATGCACAAACAGTAATTTCTCCGCATTGCAAGGTGCAATTCTGAAATTTTTTGCTTTTTCCTGCTCCTCTTAGCATGATAAAGAAGATTCAAAGAGAGTGAGATGCCAGCTCCTTTCATTCAGTCAGTAGCTTCAATCATTTCTGGTATATGAATAACATGATGTTTTTCAATGGCAAAAATCAATGAATTTTGTAAATGCACAAACAGTAATTTCTCAGCATTGCAAGGTGCAATTCTGAAATTTTTTGCTTTTTCCTGCTCCTCTTAGCATGATAAAGAAGATTCAAAGAGAGTGAGATGCCAGCTCCTTTCATTGTCAGTAGCTTCAATCATTTCTGGACGTTTTTCAATGGCAAAAATCAATGAATATTGTAAATGCACAAACAGTAATTTCTCCGCATTGCAAGGTGCAATTCTGAAATTTTTTGCTTTTTCCTGCTCCTCTTAGCATTATGAAGAAGATTCAAAGAGAGTGAGATACCAGCTCCTTTCATTCAGTCAGTAGCTTCAAACATTTCTGGTATATGAATAACATGATGTTTTTCAATGGCAAAAATCAATGAATATTGTAAATGCACAAACAGTAATTTCTCCGCATTGCAAGGTGCAATTCTGAAATTTTTTGCTTTTTCCTGCTCCTCTTAGCATGATAAAGAAGATTCAAAGAGAGTGAGATGCCAGCTCCTTTAGTTCAGTCAGTAGCTTCAATCATTTCTGGACGTTTTTCAATGGCAAAATTCATTGAATATTGTAAATGCACAAACAGTAATTTCTCCGCATTGCAAGGTGCAATTCTGAAATTTTTTACTTTTTCCTGCTCCTCTTAGCATGATAAAGAAGATTCAAAGAGAGTGAGATGCCAGCTCCTTTCATTCAGTCAGTAGCTTCAATCATTTCTGGTATATGAATAACATGATGTTTTTCAATCGCAAAAATCAATGAATATTGTAAATGCACAAACAGTAATTTCTCCGCATTGCAGGTGCAATTCTGAAATTTTTTGCTTTTTCCTGCTCCTCTTAGCATGATAAAGAAGATTCAAAGAGAGTGAGATGCCAGCTCCTTTCATTCAGTCAGTAGCTTCAATCATTTCTGGACGTTTTTCAATGGCAAAAATCAATGAATATTGTAAATGCACAAACAGTAATTTCTCCGCATTGCAAGGTGCAATTCTGAAATTTTTTGCTTTTTCCTGCTCCTCTTAGCATGATAAAGAAGATTCAAAGAGAGTGAGATGCCAGCTCCTTTCCTTCAGTCAGTAGCTTCAATCATTTCTGGCATATGAATAACATGATGTTTTTCAATGGCAAAAATCAATGAATTTTGTAAATGCACAAACAGTAATTTCTCCGCATTGCAAGGCGCAATTCTGAAATTTTTTGCTTTTTCCTGCTCCTCTTAGCATGATAAAGAAGATTCAAAGAGAGTGAGATGCCAGCTCCTTTCCTTCAGTCAGTAGCTTCAATCATTTCTGGCATATGAATAACATGATGTTTTTCAATGGCAAAAATCAATGAATTTTGTAAATGCACAAACAGTAATTTCTCCGCATTGCAAGGCGCAATTCTGAAATTTTTTGCTTTTTCCTGCTCCTCTTAGCATGATAAAGAAGATTCAAAGAGAGTGAGATGCCAGCTCCTTTCATTCAGTCAGTAGCTTCAATCATTTCTGGACATTTTTCAATGGCAAAAATCAATGAATATTGTAAATGCACAAACAGTAATTTCTCCGCATTGCAAGGTGCAATTCTGAAATTTTTTGCTTTTTCCTGCTCCTCTTAGCATGATAAAGAAGATTCAAAGAGAGTGAGATGCCAGCTCCTTTAGTTCAGTCAGTAGCTTCAATCATTTCTGGACGTTTTTCAATGGCAAAATTCATTGAATATTGTAAATGCACAAACAGTAATTTCTCCGCATTGCAAGGTGCAATTCTGAAATTTTTTGCTTTTTCCTGCTCCTCTTAGCATGATAAAGAAGATTCAAAGAGAGTGAGATGCCAGCTCCTTTCATTCAGTCAGTAGCTTCAATCATTTCTGGACGTTTTTCAATGGCAAAAATCAATGAATATTGTAAATGCACAAACAGTAATTTCTCCGCATTGCAAGGTGCAATTCTGAAATTTTTTGCTTTTTCCTGCTCCTCTTAGCATGATAAAGAAGATTCAAAGAGAGTGAGATGCCAGCTCCTTTCCTTCAGTCAGTAGCTTCAATCATTTCTGGCATATGAATAACATGATGTTTTTCAATGGCAAAAATCAATGAATTTTGTAAATGCACAAACAGTAATTTCTCCGCATTGCAAGCCGCAATTCTGAAATTTTTTGCTTTTTCCTGCTCCTCTTAGCATGATAAAGAAGATTCAAAGAGAGTGAGATGCCAGCTCCTTTCCTTCAGTCAGTAGCTTCAATCATTTCTGGCATATGAATAACATGATGTTTTTCAATGGCAAAAATCAATGAATTTTGTAAATGCACAAACAGTAATTTCTCCGCATTGCAAGGCGCAATTCTGAAATTTTTTGCTTTTTCCTGCTCCTCTTAGCATGATAAAGAAGATTCAAAGAGAGTGAGATGCCAGCTCCTTTCATTCAGTCAGTAGCTTCAATCATTTCTGGACATTTTTCAATGGCAAAAATCAATGAATATTGTAAATGCACAAACAGTAATTTCTCCGCATTGCAAGGTGCAATTCTGAAATTTTTTGCTTTTTCCTGCTCCTCTTAGCATGATAAAGAAGATTCAAAGAGAGTGAGATGACAGCTCCTTTCATTCAGTCAGTAGCTTCAATCATTTCTGGACGTTTTTCAATGGCAAAAATCAATGAATATTGTAAATGCACAAACAGTAATTTCTCCGCATTGCAAGGTGCAATTCTGAAATTTTTTGCTTTTTCCTGCTCCTCTTAGCATGATAAAGAAGATTCAAAGAGAGTGAGGTGCCAGCTCCTTTCATTCAGTCAGGAGCTTCAAACATTTCTGGTATATGAATAACATGTTTTTCAATGGCAAAAATCAATGAATATTGTAAATGCACAAACAGTAATTTCTCCGCATTGCAAGGTGCAATTCTGAAATTTTTTGCTTTTTCCTGCTCCTCTTAGCATGATAAAGAAGATTCAAAGAGAGTGAGATGCCAGCTCCTTTCATTCAGTCAGTAGCTTCAATCATTTCTGGACGTTTTTCAATGGCAAAAATCAATGAATATTGTAAATGCACAAACAGTAATTTCTCCGCATTGCAATGTGCAATTCTGAAATTTTTTGCTTTTTCCTGCTCCTCTTAGCATGATAAAGAAGATTCAAAGAGAGTGAGATGCCAGCTCCTTTCATTCAGTCAGTAGCTTCAAACATTTCTGGTATATGAATAACATGATGTTTTTCAATGGCAAAAATCAATGAATATTGTAAATGCACAAACAGTAATTTCTCCGCATTGCAAGGTGCAATTCTGAAATTTTTTGCTTTTTTCTGCTCCTCTTAGCATGATAAAGAAGATTCAAAGAGAGTGAGATGCCAGCTCCTTTCGTTCAGTCAGTAGCTTCAATCATTTCTGGACGTTTTTCAATGGCAAAAATCATTGAATATTATAAATGCACAAACAGTAATTTCTCCGCATTGCAAGGTGCAATTCTGAAATTTTTTACTTTTTCCTGCTCCTCTTAGCATGATAAAGAAGATTCAAAGAGAGTGAGATGCCAGCTCCTTTCATTCAGTCAGTAGCTTCAATCATTTCTGGTATATGAATAACATGATGTTTTTCAATGGCAAAAATCAATGAATATTGTAAATGCACAAACAGTAATTTCTCCGCATTGCAAGGTGCAATTCTGAAATTTTTTGCTTTTTCCTGCTCCTCTTAGCATGATAAAGAAGATTCAAAGAGAGTGAGATGCCAGCTCCTTTCATTCAGTCAGTAGCTTCAATCATTTCTGGACGTTTTTCAATGGCAAAAATCAATGAATATTGTAAATGCACAAACAGTAATTTCTCCGCATTGCAAGGTGCAATTCTGAAATTTTTTGCTTTTTCCTGCTCCTCTTAGCATGATAAAGAAGATTCAAAGAGAGTGAGATGCCAGCTCCTTTCATTCAGTCAGTAGCTTTAATCATTTCTGGACGTTTTTCAATGGCAAAAATCATTGAATATTGTAAATGCACAAACAGTAATTTCTCCGCATTGCAAGGTGCAATTCTGAAATTTTTTACTTTTTCCTGCTCCTCTTAGCATGATAAAGAAGATTCAAAGAGAGTGAGATGCCAGCTCCTTTCATTCAGTCAGTAGCTTCAATCATTTCTGGTATATGAATAACATGATGTTTTTCAATCGCAAAAATCAATGAATATTGTAAATGCACAAACAGTAATTTCTCCGCATTGCAAGGTGCAATTCTGAAATTTTTTGCTTTTTCCTGCTCCTCTTAGCATGATAAAGAAGATTCAAAGAGAGTGAGATGCCAGCTCCTTTCATTCAGTCAGTAGCTTCAATCATTTCTGGACGTTTTTCAATGGCAAAAATCAATGAATATTGTAAATGCACAAACAGTAATTTCTCCGCATTGCAAGGTGCAATTCTGAAATTTTTTGCTTTTTCCTGCTCCTCTTAGCATGATAAAGAAGATTCAAAGAGAGTGAGATGCCAGCTCCTTTCCTTCAGTCAGTAGCTTCAATCATTTCTGGCATATGAATAACATGATGTTTTTCAATGGCAAAAATCAATGAATTTTGTAAATGCACAAACAGTAATTTCTCCGCATTGCAAGGCGCAATTCTGAAATTTTTTGCTTTTTCCTGCTCCTCTTAGCATGATAAAGAAGATTCAAAGAGAGTGAGATGCCAGCTCCTTTCCTTCAGTCAGTAGCTTCAATCATTTCTGGCATATGAATAACATGATGTTTTTCAATGGCAAAAATCAATGAATTTTGTAAATGCACAAACAGTAATTTCTCCGCATTGCAAGGCGCAATTCTGAAATTTTTTGCTTTTTCCTGCTCCTCTTAGCATGATAAAGAAGATTCAAAGAGAGTGAGATGCCAGCTCCTTTCATTCAGTCAGTAGCTTCAATCATTTCTGGACATTTTTCAATGGCAAAAATCAATGAATATTGTAAATGCACAAACAGTAATTTCTCCGCATTGCAAGGTGCAATTCTGAAATTTTTTGCTTTTTCCTGCTCCTCTTAGCATGATAAAGAAGATTCAAAGAGAGTGAGATGACAGCTCCTTTCATTCAGTCAGTAGCTTCAATCATTTCTGGACGTTTTTCAATGGCAAAAATCAATGAATATTGTAAATGCACAAACAGTAATTTCTCCGCATTGCAAGGTGCAATTCTGAAATTTTTTGCTTTTTCCTGCTCCTCTTAGCATGATAAAGAAGATTCAAAGAGAGTGAGGTGCCAGCTCCTTTCATTCAGTCAGGAGCTTCAAACATTTCTGGTATATGAATAACATGTTTTTCAATGGCAAAAATCAATGAATATTGTAAATGCACAAACAGTAATTTCTCCGCATTGCAAGGTGCAATTCTGAAATTTTTTGCTTTTTCCTGCTCCTCTTAGCATGATAAAGAAGATTCAAAGAGAGTGAGATGCCAGCTCCTTTCATTCAGTCAGTAGCTTCAATCATTTCTGGACGTTTTTCAATGGCAAAAATCAATGAATATTGTAAATGCACAAACAGTAATTTCTCCGCATTGCAAGGTGCAATTCTGAAATTTTTTGCTTTTTCCTGCTCCTCTTAGCATGATAAAGAAGATTCAAAGAGAGTGAGATGCCAGCTCCTTTCATTCAGTCAGTAGCTTCAATCATTTCTGGACGTTTTTCAATGGCAAAAATCAATGAATATTGTAAATGCACAAACAGTAATTTCTCCGCATTGCAATGTGCAATTCTGAAATTTTTTGCTTTTTCCTGCTCCTCTTAGCATGATAAAGAAGATTCAAAGAGAGTGAGATGCCAGCTCCTTTCATTCAGTCAGTAGCTTCAAACATTTCTGGTATATGAATAACATGATGTTTTTCAATGGCAAAAATCAATGAATATTGTAAATGCACAAACAGTAATTTCTCCGCATTGCAAGGTGCAATTCTGAAATTTTTTGCTTTTTTCTGCTCCTCTTAGCATGATAAAGAAGATTCAAAGAGAGTGAGATGCCAGCTCCTTTCGTTCAGTCAGTAGCTTCAATCATTTCTGGACGTTTTTCAATGGCAAAAATCATTGAATATTATAAATGCACAAACAGTAATTTCTCCGCATTGCAAGGTGCAATTCTGAAATTTTTTACTTTTTCCTGCTCCTCTTAGCATGATAAAGAAGATTCAAAGAGAGTGAGATGCCAGCTCCTTTCATTCAGTCAGTAGCTTCAATCATTTCTGGTATATGAATAACATGATGTTTTTCAATGGCAAAAATCAATGAATATTGTAAATGCACAAACAGTAATTTCTCCGCATTGCAAGGTGCAATTCTGAAATTTTTTGCTTTTTCCTGCTCCTCTTAGCATGATAAAGAAGATTCAAAGAGAGTGAGATGCCAGCTCCTTTCATTCAGTCAGTAGCTTCAATCATTTCTGGACGTTTTTCAATGGCAAAAATCAATGAATATTGTAAATGCACAAACAGTAATTTCTCCGCATTGCAAGGTGCAATTCTGAAATTTTTTGCTTTTTCCTGCTCCTCTTAGCATGATAAAGAAGATTCAAAGAGAGTGAGATGCCAGCTCCTTTCATTCAGTCAGTAGCTTTAATCATTTCTGGACGTTTTTCAATGGCAAAAATCATTGAATATTGTAAATGCACAATCAGTAATTTCTCCGCATTGCAAGGTGCAATTCTGAAATTTTTTACTTTTTCCTGCTCCTCTTAGCATGATAAAGAAGATTCAAAGAGAGTGAGATGCCAGCTCCTTTCATTCAGTCAGTAGCTTCAATCATTTCTGGTATATGAATAACATGATGTTTTTCAATCGCAAAAATCAATGAATATTGTAAATGCACAAACAGTAATTTCTCCGCATTGCAAGGTGCAATTCTGAAATTTTTTGCTTTTTCCTGCTCCTCTTAGCATGATAAAGAAGATTCAAAGAGAGTGAGATGCCAGCTCCTTTCATTCAGTCAGTAGCTTCAATCATTTCTGGACGTTTTTCAATGGCAAAAACCAATGAATATTGTAAATGCACAAACAGTAATTTCTCCGCATTGCAAGGTGCAATTCTGAAATTTTTTGCTTTTTCCTGCTCCTCTTAGCATGATAAAGAAGATTCAAAGAGAGTGAGATGCCAGCTCCTTTCATTCAGTCAGTAGCTTCAATCATTTCTGGACGTTTTTCAATGGCAAAAATCAATGAATATTGTAAATGCACAAACAGTAATTTCTCCGCATTGCAATGTGCAATTCTGAAATTTTTTGCTTTTTCCTGCTCCTCTTAGCATGATAAAGAAGATTCAAAGAGAGTGAGATGCCAGCTCCTTTCATTCAGTCAGTAGCTTCAAACATTTCTGGTATATGAATAACATGATGTTTTTCAATGGCAAAAATCAATGAATATTGTAAATGCACAAACAGTAATTTCTCCGCATTGCAAGGTGCAATTCTGAAATTTTTTGCTTTTTTCTGCTCCTCTTAGCATGATAAAGAAGATTCAAAGAGAGTGAGATGCCAGCTCCTTTCGTTCAGTCAGTAGCTTCAATCATTTCTGGACGTTTTTCAATGGCAAAAATCATTGAATATTATAAATGCACAAACAGTAATTTCTCCGCATTGCAAGGTGCAATTCTGAAATTTTTTACTTTTTCCTGCTCCTCTTAGCATGATAAAGAAGATTCAAAGAGAGTGAGATGCCAGCTCCTTTCATTCAGTCAGTAGCTTCAATCATTTCTGGTATATGAATAACATGATATTTTTCAATGGCAAAAATCAATGAATATTGTAAATGCACAAACAGTAATTTCTCCGCATTGCAAGGTGCAATTCTGAAATTTTTTGCTTTTTCCTGCTCCTCTTAGCATGATAAAGAAGATTCAAAGAGAGTGAGATGCCAGCTCCTTTCATTCAGTCAGTAGCTTCAATCATTTCTGGACGTTTTTCAATGGCAAAAATCAATGAATATTGTAAATGCACAAACAGTAATTTCTCCGCATTGCAAGGTGCAATTCTGAAATTTTTTGCTTTTTCCTGCTCCTCTTAGCATGATAAAGAAGATTCAAAGAGAGTGAGATGCCAGCTCCTTTCATTCAGTCAGTAGCTTTAATCATTTCTGGACGTTTTTCAATGGCAAAAATCATTGAATATTGTAAATGCACAATCAGTAATTTCTCCGCATTGCAAGGTGCAATTCTGAAATTTTTTACTTTTTCCTGCTCCTCTTAGCATGATAAAGAAGATTCAAAGAGAGTGAGATGCCAGCTCCTTTCATTCAGTCAGTAGCTTCAATCATTTCTGGTATATGAATAACATGATGTTTTTCAATCGCAAAAATCAATGAATATTGTAAATGCACAAACAGTAATTTCTCCGCATTGCAAGGTGCAATTCTGAAATTTTTTGCTTTTTACTGCTCCTCTTAGCATGATAAAGAAGATTCAAAGAGAGTGAGATGCCAGCTCCTTTCATTCAGTCAGTAGCTTCAATCATTTCTGGACGTTTTTCAATGGCAAAAACCAATGAATATTGTAAATGCACAAACAGTAATTTCTCCGCATTGCAAGGTGCAATTCTAAAATTTTTTGCTTTTTCCTGCTCCTCTTAGCATGATAAAGAAGATTCAAAGAGAGTGAGATGCCAGATCCTTTCCTTCAGTCAGTAGCTTCAATCATTTCTGGTATATGAATAACATGATGTTTTTCAATGGCAAAAATCAATGAATTTTGTAAATGCACAAACAGTAATTTCTCCGCATTGCAAGGCTCAATTCTGAAATTTTTTGCTTTTTCCTGCTCCTCTTAGCATGATAAAGAAGATTCAAAGAGAGTGAGATGCCAGCTCCTTTCATTCAGTCAGTAGCTTCAATCATTTCTGGACATTTTTCAATGGCAAAAATCAATGAATATTGTAAATGCACAAACAGTAATTTCTCCGCATTGCAAGGTGCAATTCTGAAATTTTTTGCTTTTTCCTGCTCCTCTTAGCATGATAAAGAAGATTCAAAGAGAGTGAGATGCCAGCTCCTTTCATTCAGTCAGTAGCTTCAATCATTTCTGGACGTTTTTCAATGGCAAAAATCAATGAATATTGTAAATGCACAAACAGTAATTTCTCCGCATTGCAAGGTGCAATTCTGAAATTTTTTGCTCTTTCCTGCTCCTCTTAGCATGATAAAGAAGATTCAAAGAGAGTGAGATGCCAGCTCCTTTCATTCAGTCAGTAGCTTCAATCATTTCTGGACGTTTTTCAATGGCAAAAATCAATGAATATTGTAAATGCACAAACAGTAATTTCTCCGCATTGCAAGGTGCAATTCTGAATTTTTTTGCTTTTTCCTGCTCCTCTTAGCATGATAAAGAAGATTCAAAGAGAGTGAGATGCCAGATCCTTTCCTTCAGTCAGTAGCTTCAATCATTTCTGGTATATGAATAACATGATGTTTTTCAATGGCAAAAATCAATGAATTTTGTAAATGCACAAACAGTAATTTCTCCGCATTGCAAGGCGCAATTCTGAAATTTTTTGCTTTTTCCTGCTCCTCTTAGCATGATAAAGAAGATTCAAAGAGAGTGAGATGCCAGCTCCTTTCATTCAGTCAGTAGCTTCAATCATTTCTGGACATTTTTCAATGGCAAAAATCAATGAATATTGTAAATGCACAAACAGTAATTTCTCCGCATTGCAAGGTGCAATTCTGAAATTTTTTGCTTTTTCCTGCTCCTCTTAGCATGATAAAGAAGATTCAAAGAGAGTGAGATGCCAGCTCCTTTCATTCAGTCAGTAGCTTCAATCATTTCTGGACGTTTTTCAATGGCAAAAATCAATGAATATTGTAAATGCACAAACAGTAATTTCTCCGCATTGCAAGGTGCAATTCTGAAATTTTTTGCTTTTTCCTGCTCCTCTTAGCATGATAAAGAAGATTCAAAGAGAGTGAGATGCCAGCTCCTTTCATTCAGTCAGTAGCTTCAATCATTTCTGGACGTTTTTCAATGGCAAAAATCAATGAATATTGTAAATGCACAAACAGTAATTTCTCCGCATTGCAATGTGCAATTCTGAAATTTTTTGCTTTTTCCTGCTCCTCTTAGCATGATAAAGAAGATTCAAAGAGAGTGAGATGCCAGCTCCTTTCATTCAGTCAGTAGCTTCAAACATTTCTGGTACATGAATAACATGATGTTTTTCAATGGCAAAAATCAATGAATATTGTAAATGCACAAACAGTAATTTCTCCGCATTGCAAGGTGCAATTCTGAAATTTTTTGCTTTTTCCTGCTCCTCTTAGCATGATAAAGAAGATTCAAAGAGAGTGAGATGCCAGCTCCTTTCGTTCAGTCAGTAGCTTCAATCATTTCTGGACGTTTTTCAATGGCAAAAATCATTGAATATTATAAATGCACAAACAGTAATTTCTCCGCATTGCAAGGTGCAATTCTGAAATTTTTTACTTTTTCCTGCTCCTCTTAGCATGATAAAGAAGATTCAAAGAGAGTGAGATGCCAGCTCCTTTCATTCAGTCAGTAGCTTCAATCATTTCTGGTATATGAATAACATGATGTTTTTCAATGGCAAAAATCAATGAATATTGTAAATGCACAAACAGTAATTTCTCCGCATTGCAAGGTGCAATTCTGAAATTTTTTGCTTTTTCCTGCTCCTCTTAGCATGATAAAGAAGATTCAAAGAGAGTGAGATGCCAGCTCCTTTCATTCAGTCAGTAGCTTCAATCATTTCTGGACGTTTTTCAATGGCAAAAATCAATGAATATTGTAAATGCACAAACAGTAATTTCTCCGCATTGCAAGGTGCAATTCTGAAATTTTTGCTTTTTCCTGCTCCTCTTAGCATGATAAACAAGATTCAAAGAGAGTGAGATGCCAGCTCCTTTCATTCAGTCAGTAGCTTCAATCATTTCTGGACGTTTTTCAATGGCAAAAATCATTGAATATTGTAAATGCACAAACAGTAATTTCTCCGCATTGCAAGGTGCAATTCTGAAATTTTTTACTTTTTCCTGCTCCTCTTAGCATGATAAAGAAGATTCAAAGAGAGTGAGATGCCAGCTCCTTTCATTCAGTCAGTAGCTTCAATCATTTCTGGTATATGAATAACATGATGTTTTTCAATCGCAAAAATCAATGAATATTGTAAATGCACAAACAGTAATTTCTCCGCATTGCAAGGTGCAATTCTGAAATTTTTTGCTTTTTCCTGCTCCTCTTAGCATGATAAAGAAGATTCAAAGAGAGTGAGATGCCAGCTCCTTTCATTCAGTCAGTAGCTTCAATCATTTCTGGACGTTTTTCAATGGCAAAAATCAATGAATATTGTAAATGCACAAACAATAATTTCTCCGCATTGCAAGGTGCAATTCTGAAATTTTTTGCTTTTTCCTGCTCCTCTAAGCATGATAAAGAAGATTCAAAGAGAGTGAGATGCCAGATCCTTTCCTTCAGTCAGTAGCTTCAATCATTTCTGGTATATGAATAACATGATGTTTTTCAATGGCAAAAATCAATGAATTTTGTAAATGCACAAACAGTAATTTCTCCGCATTGCAAGGCGCAATTCTGAAATTTTTTGCTTTTTCCTGCTCCTCTTAGCATGATAAAGAAGATTCAAAGAGAGTGAGATGCCAGCTCCTTTCATTCAGTCAGTAGCTTCAATCATTTCTGGACATTTTTCAATGGCAAAAATCAATGAATATTGTAAATGCACAAACAGTAATTTCTCCGCATTGCAAGGTGCAATTCTGAAATTTTTTGCTTTTTCCTGCTCCTCTTAGCATGATAAAGAAGATTCAAAGAGAGTGAGATGCCAGCTCCTTTCATTCAGTCAGTAGCTTCAATCATTTCTGGACATTTTTCAATGGCAAAAATCAATGAATATTGTAAATGCACAAACAGTAATTTCTCCGCATTGCAAGGTGCAATTCTGAAATTTTTTGCTTTTTCCTGCTCCTCTTAGCATGATAAAGAAGATTCAAAGAGAGTGAGATGCCAGCTCCTTTCATTCAGTCAGTACCTTCAATCATTTCTGGACGTTTTTCAATGGCAAAAATCAATGAATATTGTAAATGCACAAACAGTAATTTCTCCGCATTGCAAGGTGCAATTCTGAAATTTTTTGCTTTTTCCTGCTCCTCTTAGCATGATAAACAAGATTCAAAGAGAGTGAGATGCCAGCTCCTTTCATTCAGTCAGTAGCTTCAATCATTTCTGGACGTTTTTCAATGGCAAAAATCAATGAATATTGTAAATGCACAAACTGTAATTTCTCCGCATTGCAAGGTGCAATTCTGAAATTTTTTGCTTTTTCCTGCTCCTCTTAGCATGATAAAGAAGATTCAAAGAGAGTGAGATGCCAGCTCCTTTCATTCAGTCAGTAGCTTCAATCATTTCTGGACGTTTTTCAATGGCAAAAATCAATGAATATTGTAAATGCACAAACAGTAATTTCTCCGCATTGCAAGGTGCAATTCTGAAATTTTTTGCTTTTTCCTGCTCCTCTTAGCATGATAAAGAAGATTCAAAGAGAGTGAGATGCCAGCTCCTTTCATTCAGTCAGTACCTTCAATCATTTCTGGACGTTTTTCAATGGCAAAAATCAATGAATATTGTAAATGCACAAACATTAATTTCTCCGCATTGCAAGGTGCAATTCTGAAATTTTTTGCTTTTTCCTGCTCCTCTTAGCATGATAAACAAGATTCAAAGAGAGTGAGATGCCAGCTCCTTTCATTCAGTCAGTAGCTTCAATCATTTCTGGACGTTTTTCAATGGCAAAAATCAATGAATATTGTAAATGCACAAACTGTAATTTCTCCGCATTGCAAGGTGCAATTCTGAAATTTTTTGCTTTTTCCTGCTCCTCTTAGCATGATAAAGAAGATTCAAAGAGAGTGAGATGCCAGCTCCTTTCATTCAGTCAGTAGCTTCAATCATTTCTGGTATATGAATAACATGTTTTTCAATAGCAAAAATCAATGAATATTGTAAATGCACAAACAGTAATTTCTCCGCATTGCAAGGTGCAATTCTGAAATTTTTTGCTTTTTCCTGCTCCTCTTAGCATGATAAAGAAGATTCAAAGAGAGTGAGATGCCAGCTCCTTTCATTCAGTCAGTAGCTTCAATCATTTCTGGACGTTTTTCAATGGCAAAAATCAATGAATATTGTAAATGCACAAACAGTAATTTCTCCGCATTGCAAGGTGCAATTCTGAAATTTTTTACTTTTTCCTGCTCCTCTTAGCATGATAAAGAAGATTCAAAGAGAGTGAGATGCCAGCTCCTTTCATTCAGTCAGTAGCTTCAATCATTTCTGGTATATGAATAACATGATGTTTTTCAATCGCAAAAATCAATGAATATTGTAAATGCACAAACAGTAATTTCTCCGCATTGCAAGGTGCAATTCTGAAATTTTTTGCTTTTTCCTGCTCCTCTTAGCATGATAAAGAAGATTCAAAGAGAGTGAGATGCCAGCTCCTTTCATTCAGTCAGTAGCTTCAATCATTTCTGGTATATGAATAACATGATGTTTTTCAATAGCAAAAATCAATGAATATTGTAAATGCACAAACAGTAATTTCTCTGCATTGCAAGGTGCAATTCTGAAATTTTTTGCTTTTTCCTGCTCCTCTTAGCATGATAAAGATGATTCAAAGAGAGTGAGATGCCAGCTCCTTTCATTCAGTCAGTAGCTTCAATCATTTCTGGACGTTTTTCAATGGCAAAAATCAATGAATATTGTAAATGCACAAACAGTAATTTCTCCGCATTGCAAGGTGCAATTCTGAAATTTTTTACTTTTTCCTGCTCCTCTTAGCATGATAAAGAAGATTCAAAGAGAGTGAGATGCCAGCTCCTTTCATTCAGTCAGTAGCTTCAATCATTTCTGGTATATGAATAACATGATGTTTTTCAATCGCAAAAATCAATGAATATTGTAAATGCACAAACAGTAATTTCTCCGCATTGCAAGGTGCAATTCTGAAATTTTTTGCTTTTTCCTGCTCCTCTTAGCATGATAAAGAAGATTCAAAGAGAGTGAGATGCCAGCTCCTTTCATTCAGTCAGTAGCTTCAATCATTTCTGGACGTTTTTCAATGGCAAAAATCAATGAATATTGTAAATGCACAAACAGTAATTTCTCCGCATTGCAAGGTGCAATTCTGAAATTCTTTGCTTTTTCCTGCTCCTCTAAGCATGATAAAGAAGATTCAAAGAGAGTGAGATGCCAGATCCTTTCCTTCAGTCAGTAGCTTCAATCATTTCTGGCATATGAATAACATGATGTTTTTCAATGGCAAAAATCAATGAATTTTGTAAATGCACAAACAGTAATTTCTCCACATTGCAAGGCGCAATTCTGAAATTTTTTACTTTTTCCTGCTCCTCTTAGCATGATAAAGAGAATTCAAAGAGAGTGAGATGCCAGCTCCTTTCATTCAGTCAGTAGCTTCAATCATTTCTGGTATATGAATAACATGATGTTTTTCAATGGCAAAAAGCAATGAATATTGTAAATGCACAAACAGTAATTTCTCCGCATTGCAAGGTGCAATTCTGAAATTTTTTGCTTTTTCCTGCTCCTCTTAGCATGATAAAGAAGATTCAAAGAGAGTGAGATGCCAGCTCCTTTCATTCAGTCAGTAGCTTCAATCATTTCTGGACGTTTTTCAATGGCAAAAATCAATGAATATTGTAAATGCACAAACAGCAATTTCTCCGCATTGCAAGGTGCAATTCTGAAATTTTTTGCTTTTTCCTGCTCCTCTTAGCATGATAAAGAAGATTCAAAGAGAGTGAGATGCCAGCTCCTTTCATTCAGTCAGTAGCTTTAATCATTTCTGGACGTTTTTCAATGGCAAAAATCATTGAATATTGTAAATGCACAATCAGTAATTTCTCCGCATTGCAAGGTGCAATTCTGAAATTTTTTACTTTTTCCTGCTCCTCTTAGCATGATAAAGAAGATTCAAAGAGAGTGAGATGCCAGCTCCTTTCATTCAGTCAGTAGCTTCAATCATTTCTGGTATATGAATAACATGATGTTTTTCAATCGCAAAAATCAATGAATATTGTAAATGCACAAACAGTAATTTCTCCGCATTGCAAGGTGCAATTCTGAAATTTTTTGCTTTTTCCTGCTCCTCTTAGCATGATAAAGAAGATTCAAAGAGAGTGAGATGCCAGCTCCTTTCATTCAGTCAGTAGCTTCAATCATTTCTGGACGTTTTTCAATGGCAAAAACCAATGAATATTGTAAATGCACAAACAGTAATTTCTCCGCATTGCAAGGTGCAATTCTGAAACTTTTTGCTTTTTCCTGCTCCTCTTAGCATGATAAAGAAGATTCAAAGAGAGTGAGATGCCAGATCCTTTCCTTCAGTCAGTAGCTTCAATCATTTCTGGTATATGAATAACATGATGTTTTTCAATGGCAAAAATCAATGAATTTTGTAAATGCACAAACAGTAATTTCTCCGCATTGCAAGGCGCAATTCTGAAATTTTTTGCTTTTTCCTGCTCCTCTTAGCATGATAAAGAAGATTCAAAGAGAGTGAGATGCCAGCTCCTTTCATTCAGTCAGTAGCTTCAATCATTTCTGGACATTTTTCAATGGCAAAAATCAATGAATATTGTAAATGCACAAACAGTAATTTCTCCGCATTGCAAGGTGCAATTCTGAAATTTTTTGCTTTTTCCTGCTCCTCTTAGCATGATAAAGAAGATTCAAAGAGAGTGAGATGCCAGCTCCTTTCATTCAGTCAGTAGCTTCAATCATTTATGGACGTTTTTCAATGGCAAAAATCAATGAATATTGTAAATGCACAAACAGTAATTTCTCCGCATTGCAAGGTGCAATTCTGAAATTTTTTGCTTTTTCCTGCTCCTCTTAGCATGATAAAGAAGATTCAAAGAGAGTGAGATGCCAGCTCCTTTCATTCAGTCAGTAGCTTCAATCATTTCTGGACGTTTTTCAATGGCAAAAATCAATGAATATTGTAAATGCACAAACAGTAATTTCTCCGCATTGCAAGGTGCAATTCTGAAATTTTTTGCTTTTTCCTGCTCCTCTTAGCATGATAAAGAAGATTCAAAGAGAGTGAGATGCCAGATCCTTTCCTTCAGTCAGTAGCTTCAATCATTTCTGGTATATGAATAACATGATGTTTTTCAATGGCAAAAATCAATGAATTTTGTAAATGCACAAACAGTAATTTCTCCGCATTGCAAGGCGCAATTCTGAAATTTTTTGCTTTTTCCTGCTCCTCTTAGCATGATAAAGAAGATTCAAAGAGAGTGAGATGCCAGCTCCTTTCATTCAGTCAGTAGCTTCAATCATTTATGGACGTTTTTCAATGGCAAAAATCAATGAATATTGTAAATGCACAAACAGTAATTTCTCCGCATTGCAAGGTGCAATTCTGAAATTTTTTGCTTTTTCCTGCTCCTCTTAGCATGATAAAGAAGATTCAAAGAGAGTGAGATGCCAGCTCCTTTCATTCAGTCAGTAGCTTCAATCATTTATGGACGTTTTTCAATGGCAAAAATCAATGAATATTGTAAATGCACAAACAGTAATTTCTCCGCATTGCAAGGTGCAATTCTGAAATTTTTTGCTTTTTCCTGCTCCTCTTAGCATGATAAAGAAGATTCAAAGAGAGTGAGATGCCAGCTCCTTTCATTCAGTCAGTAGCTTCAATCATTTATGGACGTTTTTCAATGGCAAAAATCAATGAATATTGTAAATGCACAAACAGTAATTTCTCCGCATTGCAAGGTGCAATTCTGAAATTTTTTGCTTTTTCCTGCTCCTCTTAGCATGATAAAGAAGATTCAAAGAGAGTGAGATGCCAGCTCCTTTCATTCAGTCAGTAGCTTCAATCATTTATGGACGTTTTTCAATGGCAAAAATCAATGAATATTGTAAATGCACAAACAGTAATTTCTCCGCATTGCAAGGTGCAATTCTGAAATTTTTTGCTTTTTCCTGCTCCTCTTAGCATGATAAAGAAGATTCAAAGAGAGTGAGATGCCAGCTCCTTTCATTCAGTCAGTAGCTTCAATCATTTATGGACGTTTTTCAATGGCAAAAATCAATGAATATTGTAAATGCACAAACAGTAATTTCTCCGCATTGCAAGGTGCAATTCTGAAATTTTTTGCTTTTTCCTGCTCCTCTTAGCATGATAAAGAAGATTCAAAGAGAGTGAGATGCCAGCTCCTTTCATTCAGTCAGTAGCTTCAATCATTTATGGACGTTTTTCAATGGCAAAAATCAATGAATATTGTAAATGCACAAACAGTAATTTCTCCGCATTGCAAGGTGCAATTCTGAAATTTTTTGCTTTTTCCTGCTCCTCTTAGCATGATAAAGAAGATTCAAAGAGAGTGAGATGCCAGCTCCTTTCATTCAGTCAGTAGCTTCAATCATTTCTGGACGTTTTTCAATGGCAAAAATCAATGAATATTGTAAATGCACAAACAGTAATTTCTCCGCATTGCAAGGTGCAATTCTGAAATTTTTTGCTTTTTCCTGCTCCTCTTAGCATGATAAAGAAGATTCAAAGAGAGTGAGATGCCAGATCCTTTCCTTCAGTCAGTAGCTTCAATCATTTCTGGTATATGAATAACATGATGTTTTTCAATGGCAAAAATCAATGAATTTTGTAAATGCACAAACAGTAATTTCTCCGCATTGCAAGGCGCAATTCTGAAATTTTTTGCTTTTTCCTGCTCCTCTTAGCATGATAAAGAAGATTCAAAGAGAGTGAGATGCCAGCTCCTTTCATTCAGTCAGTAGCTTCAATCATTTCTGGACATTTTTCAATGGCAAAAATCAATGAATATTGTAAATGCACAAACAGTAATTTCTCCGCATTGCAAGGTGCAATTCTGAAATTTTTTGCTTTTTCCTGCTCCTCTTAGCATGATAAAGAAGATTCAAAGAGAGTGAGATGCCAGCTCCTTTCATTCAGTCAGTAGCTTCAATCATTTCTGGACGTTTTTCAATGGCAAAAATCAATGAATATTGTAAATGCACAAACAGTAATTTCTCCGCATTGCAATGTGCAATTCTGAAATTTTTTGCTTTTCCTGCTCCTCTTAGCATGATAAAGAAGATTCAAAGAGAGTGAGATGCCAGCTCCTTTCATTCAGTCAGTAGCTTCAAACATTTCTGGTACATGAATAACATGATGTTTTTCAATGGCAAAAATCAATGAATATTTTAAATGCACAAACAGTAATTTCTCCGCATTGCAAGGTGCAATTCTGAAATTTTTTGCTTTTTCCTGCTCCTCTTAGCATGATAAAGAAGATTCAAAGAGAGTGAGATGCCAGCTCCTTTCGTTCAGTCAGTAGCTTCAATCATTTCTGGACGTTTTTCAATGGCAAAAATCATTGAATATTATAAATGCACAAACAGTAATTTCTCCGCATTGCAAGGTGCAATTCTGAAATTTTTTACTTTTTCCTGCTCCTCTTAGCATGATAAAGAAGATTCAAAGAGAGTGAGATGCCAGCTCCTTTCATTCAGTCAGTAGCTTCAATCATTTCTGGTATATGAATAACATGATGTTTTTCAATGGCAAAAATCAATGAATATTGTAAATGCACAAACAGTAATTTCTCCGCATTGCAAGGTGCAATTCTGAAATTTTTTGCTTTTTCCTGCTCCTCTTAGCATGATAAAGAAGATTCAAAGAGAGTGAGATGCCAGCTCCTTTCATTCAGTCAGTAGCTTCAATCATTTCTGGACATTTTTCAATGGCAAAAATCAATGAATATTGTAAATGCACAAACAGTAATTTCTCCGCATTGCAAGGTGCAATTCTGAAATTTTTTGCTTTTTCCTGCTCCTCTTAGCATGATAAAGAAGATTCAAAGAGAGTGAGATGCCAGCTCCTTTCATTCAGTCAGTAGCTTCAATCATTTCTGGACGTTTTTCAATGGCAAAAATCAATGAATATTGTAAATGCACAAACAGTAATTTCTCCGCATTGCAAGGTGCAATTCTGAAATTTTTTGCTTTTTCCTGCTCCTCTTAGCATGATAAAGAAGATTCAAAGAGAGTGAGATGCCAGCTCCTTTCATTCAGTCAGTAGCTTCAATCATTTCTGGACGTTTTTCAATGGCAAAAATCAATGAATATTGTAAATGCACAAACAGTAATTTCTCCGCATTGCAATGTGCAATTCTGAAATTTTTTGCTTTTTCCTGCTCCTCTTAGCATGATAAAGAAGATTCAAAGAGAGTGAGATGCCAGCTCCTTTCATTCAGTCAGTAGCTTCAAACATTTCTGGTACATGAATAACATGATGTTTTTCAATGGCAAAAATCAATGAATATTTTAAATGCACAAACAGTAATTTCTCCGCATTGCAAGGTGCAATTCTGAAATTTTTTGCTTTTTCCTGCTCCTCTTAGCATGATAAAGAAGATTCAAAGAGAGTGAGATGCCAGCTCCTTTCGTTCAGTCAGTAGCTTCAATCATTTCTGGACGTTTTTCAATGGCAAAAATCATTGAATATTATAAATGCACAAACAGTAATTTCTCCGCATTGCAAGGTGCAATTCTGAAATTTTTTACTTTTTCCTGCTCCTCGTAGCATGATAAAGAAGATTCAAAGAGAGTGAGATGCCAGCTCCTTTCATTCAGTCAGTAGCTTCAATCATTTCTGGTATATGAATAACATGATGTTTTTCAATGGCAAAAATCAATGAATATTGTAAATGCACAAACAGTAATTTCTCCGCATTGCAAGGTGCAATTCTGAAATTTTTTGCTTTTTCCTGCTCCTCTTAGCATGATAAAGAAGATTCAAAGAGAGTGAGATGCCAGCTCCTTTCATTCAGTCAGTAGCTTCAATCATTTCTGGACGTTTTTCAATGGCAAAAATCAATGAATATTGTAAATGCACAAACAGTAATTTCTCCGCATTACAAGGTGCAATTCTGAAATTTTTTGCTTTTTCCTGCTCCTCTTAGCATGATAAAGAAGATTCAAAGAGAGTGAGATGCCAGCTCCTTTCATTCAGTCAGTAGCTTCAATCATTTCTGGTATATGAATAACATGATGTTTTTCAATCGCAAAAATCAATGAATATTGTAAATGCACAAACAGTAATTTCTCCGCATTGCAAGGTGCAATTCTGAAATTTTTTGCTTTTTCCTGCTCCTCTTAGCATGATAAAGAAGATTCAAAGAGAGTGAGATGCCAGCTCCTTTCATTCAGTCAGTAGCTTCAATCATTTCTGGACGTTTTTCAATGGCAAAAATCAATGAATATTGTAAATGCACAAACAGTAATTTCTCCGCATTGCAAGGTGCAATTCTGAAATTTTTTGCTTTTTCCTGCTCCTCTAAGCATGATAAAGAAGATTCAAAGAGAGTGAGATGCCAGATCCTTTCCTTCAGTCAGTAACTTCAATCATTTCTGGTATATGAATAACATGATGTTTTTCAATGGCAAAAATAAATGAATTTTGTAAATGCACAAACAGTAATTTCTCCGCATTGCAAGGCGCAATTCTGAAATTTTTTGCTTTTTCCTGCTCCTCTTAGCATGATAAAGAAGATTCAAAGAGAGTGAGATGCCAGCTCCTTTCATTCAGTCAGTAGCTTCAATCATTTCTGGACATTTTTCAATGGCAAAAATCAATGAATATTGTAAATGCACAAACAGTAATTTCTCCGCATTGCAAGGTGCAATTCTGAAATTTTTTGCTTTTTCCTGCTCCTCTTAGCATGATAAAGAAGATTCAAAGAGAGTGAGATGCCAGCTCCTTTCATTCAGTCAGTAGCTTCAATCATTTATGGACGTTTTTCAATGGCAAAAATCAATGAATATTGTAAATGCACAAACAGTAATTTCTCCGCATTGCAAGGTGCAATTCTGAAATTTTTTGCTTTTTCCTGCTCCTCTTAGCATGATAAAGAAGATTCAAAGAGAGTGAGATGCCAGCTCCTTTCATTCAGTCAGTAGCTTCAATCATTTATGGACGTTTTTCAATGGCAAAAATCAATGAATATTGTAAATGCACAAACAGTAATTTCTCCGCATTGCAAGGTGCAATTCTGAAATTTTTTGCTTTTTCCTGCTCCTCTTAGCATGATAAAGAAGATTCAAAGAGAGTGAGATGCCAGCTCCTTTCATTCAGTCAGTAGCTTCAATCATTTCTGGACGTTTTTCAATGGCAAAAATCAATGAATATTGTAAATGCACAAACAGTAATTTCTCCGCATTGCAAGGTGCAATTCTGAAATTTTTTGCTTTTTCCTGCTCCTCTTAGCATGATAAAGAAGATTCAAAGAGAGTGAGATGCCAGATCCTTTCCTTCAGTCAGTAGCTTCAATCATTTCTGGTATATGAATAACATGATGTTTTTCAATGGCAAAAATCAATGAATTTTGTAAATGCACAAACAGTAATTTCTCCGCATTGCAAGGCGCAATTCTGAAATTTTTTGCTTTTTCCTGCTCCTCTTAGCATGATAAAGAAGATTCAAAGAGAGTGAGATGCCAGCTCCTTTCATTCAGTCAGTAGCTTCAATCATTTCTGGACATTTTTCAATGGCAAAAATCAATGAATATTGTAAATGCACAAACAGTAATTTCTCCGCATTGCAAGGTGCAATTCTGAAATTTTTTGCTTTTTCCTGCTCCTCTTAGCATGATAAAGAAGATTCAAAGAGAGTGAGATGCCAGCTCCTTTCATTCAGTCAGTAGCTTCAATCATTTCTGGACGTTTTTCAATGGCAAAAATCAATGAATATTGTAAATGCACAAACAGTAATTTCTCCGCATTGCAAGGTGCAATTCTGAAATTTTTTGCTTTTTCCTGCTCCTCTTAGCATGATAAAGAAGATTCAAAGAGAGTGAGATGCCAGCTCCTTTCATTCAGTCAGTAGCTTCAATCATTTCTGGACGTTTTTCAATGGCAAAAATCAATGAATATTGTAAATGCACAAACAGTAATTTCTCCGCATTGCAATGTGCAATTCTGAAATTTTTTGCTTTTTCCTGCTCCTCTTAGCATGATAAAGAAGATTTAAAGAGAGTGAGATGCCAGCTCCTTTCATTCAGTCAGTAGCTTCAAACATTTCTGGTACATGAATAACATGATGTTTTTCAATGGCAAAAATCAATGAATATTGTAAATGCACAAACAGTAATTTCTCCGCATTGCAAGGTGCAATTCTGAAATTTTTTGCTTTTTCCTGCTCCTCTTAGCATGATAAAGAAGATTCAAAGAGAGTGAGATGCCAGCTCCTTTCGTTCAGTCAGTAGCTTCAATCATTTCTGGACGTTTTTCAATGGCAAAAATCATTGAATATTAT
Source organism: Phyllobates terribilis (assembly GCF_046119375.1). Lineage (NCBI taxonomy): Eukaryota > Metazoa > Chordata > Amphibia > Anura > Dendrobatidae > Phyllobates > Phyllobates terribilis. The sequence continues at coordinate 183,535 of NW_027364451.1, read as the reverse complement.
AAATGCACAAACAGTAATTTCTCCGCATTGCAAGGTGCAATTCTGAAATTTTTTGCTTTTTCCTGCTCCTCTTAGCATGATAAAGAAGATTCAAAGAGAGTGAGATGCCAGCTCCTTTCATTCAGTCAGTAGCTTCAATCATTTCTGGATGTTTTTCAATGGCAAAAATCAATGAATATTGTAAATGCACAAACAGTAATTTCTCCGCATTGCAAGGTGCAATTCTGAAATTTTTTGCTTTTTCCTGCTCCTCTTAGCATGATAAACAAGATTCAAAGAGAGTGAGATGCCAGCTCCTTTCATTCAGTCAGTAGCTTCAATCATTTCTGGACGTTTTTCAATGGCAAAAATCATTGAATATTGTAAATGCACAAACAGTAATTTCTCCGCATTGCAAGGTGCAATTCTGAAATTTTTTACTTTTTCCTGCTCCTCTTAGCACGATAAAGAAGATTCAAAGAGAGTGAGATGCCAGCTCCTTTCATTCAGTCAGTAGCTTCAATCATTTCTGGTATATGAATAACATGATGTTTTTCAATCGCAAAAATCAATGAATATTGTAAATGCACAAACAGTAATTTCTCCGCATTGCAAGGTGCAATTCTGAAATTTTTTGCTTTTTCCTGCTCCTCTTAGCATGATAAAGAAGATTCAAAGAGAGTGAGATGCCAGCTCCTTTCATTCAGTCAGTAGCTTCAATCATTTCTGGACGTTTTTCAATGGCAAAAATCAATGAATATTGTAAATGCACAAACAGTAATTTCTCCGCATTGCAAGGTGCAATTCTGAAATTTTTTGCTTTTTCCTGCTCCTCTAAGCATGATAAAGAAGATTCAAAGAGAGTGAGATGCCAGATCCTTTCCTTCAGTCAGTAGCTTCAATCATTTCTGGTATATGAATAACATGATGTTTTTCAATGGCAAAAATCAATGAATTTTGTAAATGCACAAACAGTAATTTCTCCGCATTGCAAGGCGCAATTCTGAAATTTTTTGCTTTTTCCTGCTCCTCTTAGCATGATAAAGAAGATTCAAAGAGAGTGAGATGCCAGCTCCTTTCATTCAGTCAGTAGCTTCAATCATTTCTGGACATTTTTCAATGGCAAAAATCAATGAATATTGTAAATGCACAAACAGTAATTTCTCCGCATTGCAAGGTGCAATTCTGAAATTTTTTGGTTTTTCCTGCTCCTCTTAGCATGATAAAGAAGATTCAAAGAGAGTGAGATGCCAGCTCCTTTCATTCAGTCAGTAGCTTCAATCATTTCTGGACGTTTTTCAATGGCAAAAATCAATGAATATTGTAAATGCACAAACAGTAATTTCTCCGCATTGCAAGGTGCAATTCTGAAATTTTTTGCTTTTTCCTGCTCCTCTTAGCATGATAAAGAAGATTCAAAGAGAGTGAGATGCCAGCTCCTTTCATTCAGTCAGTACCTTCAATTATTTCTGGACCTTTTTCAATGGCAAAAATCAATGAATATTGTAAATGCACAAACAGTAATTTCTCCGCATTGCAAGGTGCAATTCTGAAATTTTTTGCTTTTTCCTGCTCCTCTTAGCATGATAAAGAAGATTCAAAGAGAGTGAGATGCCAGCTCCTTTCATTCAGTCAGTAGCTTCAATCATTTATGGACGTTTTTCAATGGCAAAAATCAATGAATATTGTAAATGCACAAACAGTAATTTCTCCGCATTGCAAGGTGCAATTCTGAAATTTTTTGCTTTTTCCTGCTCCTCTTAGCATGATAAAGAAGATTCAAAGAGAGTGAGATGCCAGCTCCTTTCATTCAGTCAGTAGCTTCAATCATTTCTGGACGTTTTTCAATGGCAAAAATCAATGAATATTGTAAATGCACAAACAGTAATTTCTCCGCATTGCAAGGTGCAATTCTGAAATTTTTTGCTTTTTCCTGCTCCTCTTAGCATGATAAAGAAGATTCAAAGAGAGTGAGATGCCAGATCCTTTCCTTCAGTCAGTAGCTTCAATCATTTCTGGTATATGAATAACATGATGTTTTTCAATGGCAAAAATCAATGAATTTTGTAAATGCACAAACAGTAATTTCTCCGCATTGCAAGGCGCAATTCTGAAATTTTTTGCTTTTTCCTGCTCCTCTTAGCATGATAAAGAAGATTCAAAGAGAGTGAGATGCCAGCTCCTTTCATTCAGTCAGTAGCTTCAATCATTTCTGGACATTTTTCAATGGCAAAAATCAATGAATATTGTAAATGCACAAACAGTAATTTCTCCGCATTGCAAGGTGCAATTCTGAAATTTTTTGCTTTTTCCTGCTCCTCTTAGCATGATAAAGAAGATTCAAAGAGAGTGAGATGCCAGCTCCTTTCATTCAGTCAGTAGCTTCAATCATTTCTGGACGTTTTTCAATGGCAAAAATCAATGAATATTGTAAATGCACAAACAGTAATTTCTCCGCATTGCAAGGTGCAATTCTGAAATTTTTTGCTTTTTCCTGCTCCTCTTAGCATGATAAAGAAGATTCAAAGAGAGTGAGATGCCAGCTCCTTTCATTCAGTCAGTAGCTTCAATCATTTCTGGACGTTTTTCAATGGCAAAAATCTATGAATATTGTAAATGCACAAACAGTAATTTCTCCGCATTGCAATGTGCAATTCTGAAATTTTTTGCTTTTTCCTGCTCCTCTTAGCATGATAAAGAAGATTCAAAGAGAGTGAGATGCCAGCTCCTTTCATTCAGTCAGTAGCTTCAAACATTTCTGGTACATGAATAACATGATGTTTTTCAATGGCAAAAATCAATGAATATTGTAAATGCACAAACAGTAATTTCTCCGCATTGCAAGGTGCAATTCTGAAATTTTTTGCTTTTTCCTGCTCCTCTTAGCATGATAAAGAAGATTCAAAGAGAGTGAGATGCCAAGCTCCTTTCGTTCAGTCAGTAGCTTCAATCATTTCTGGACGTTTTTCAATGGCAAAAATCATTGAATATTATAAATGCACAAACAGTAATTTCTCCGCATTGCAAGGTGCAATTCTGAAATTTTTTACTTTTTCCTGCTCCTCTTAGCATGATAAAGAAGATTCAAAGAGATTGAGATGCCAGCTCCTTTCATTCAGTCAGTAGCTTCAATCATTTCTGGTATATGAATAACATGATGTTTTTCAATGGCAAAAATCAATGAATATTGTAAATGCACAAACAGTAATTTCTCCGCATTGCAAGGTGCAATTCTGAAATTTTTTGCTTTTTCCTGCTCCTCTTAGCATGATAAAGAAGATTCAAAGAGAGTGAGATGCCAGCTCCTTTCATTCAGTCAGTAGCTTCAATCATTTCTGGACGTTTTTCAATGGCAAAAATCAATGAATATTGTAAATGCACAAACAGTAATTTCTCCGCATTGCAAGGTGCAATTCTGAAATTTTTTGCTTTTTCCTGCTCCTCTTAGCATGATAAAGAAGATTCAAAGAGAGTGAGATGCCAGCTCCTTTCATTCAGTCAGTAGCTTCAATCATTTCTGGACGTTTTTCAATGGCAAAAATCAATGAATATTGTAAATGCACAAACAGTAATTTCTCCGCATTGCAAGGTGCAATTCTGAAATTTTTTGCTTTTTCCTGCTCCTCTAAGCATGATAAAGAAGATTCAAAGAGAGTGAGATGCCAGATCCTTTCCTTCAGTCAGTAGCTTCAATCATTTCTGGTATATGAATAACATGATGTTTTTCAATGGCAAAAATCAATGAATTTTGTAAATGCACAAACAATAATTTCTCCGCATTGCAAGGCGCAATTCTGAAATTTTTTGCTTTTTCCTGCTCCTCTTAGCATGATAAAGAAGATTCAAAGAGAGTGAGATGCCAGCTCCTTTCATTCAGTCAGTAGCTTCAATCATTTCTGGACATTTTTCAATGGCAAAAATCAATGAATATTGTAAATGCACAACCAGTAATTTCTCCGCATTGCAAGGTGCAATTCTGAAATTTTTTGCTTTTTCCTGCTCCTCTTAGCATGATAAAGAAGATTCAAAGAGAGTGAGATGCCAGCTCCTTTCATTCAGTCAGTAGCTTCAATCATTTCTGGACGTTTTTCAATGGCAAAAATCAATGAATATTGAAAATGCACAAACAGTAATTTCTCCGCATTGCAAGGTGCAATTCTGAAATTTTTTGCTTTTTCCTGCTCCTCTTAGCATGATAAAGAAGATTAAAAGAGAGTGAGATGCCAGCTCCTTTCATTCAGTCAGTACCTTCAATTATTTCTGGACCTTTTTCAATGGCAAAAATCAATGAATATTGTAAATGCACAAACAGTAATTTCTCCGCATTGCAAGGTGCAATTCTGAAATTTTTTGCTTTTTCCTGCTCCTCTTAGCATGATAAAGAAGATTCAAAGAGAGTGAGATGCCAGCTCCTTTCATTCAGTCAGTAGCTTCAATCATTTCTGGTATATGAATAACATGATGTTTTTCAATAGCAAAAATCAATGAATATTGTAAATGCACAAACAGTAATTTCTCCGCATTGCAAGGTGCAATTCTGAAATTTTTTGCTTTTTCCTGCTCCTCTTAGCATGATAAAGAAGATTCAAAGAGAGTGAGATGCCAGCTCCTTTCATTCAGTCAGTAGCTTCAATCATTTCTGGACGTTTTTCAATGGCAAAAATCAATGAATATTGTAAATGCACAAACAGTAATTTCTCCGCATTGCAAGGTGCAATTCTGAAATTTTTTACTTTTTCCTGCTCCTCTTAGCATGATAAAGAAGATTCAAAGAGAGTGAGATTCCAGCTCCTTTCATTCAGTCAGTAGCTTCAATCATTTCTGGTACATGAATAACATGATGTTTTTCAATCGCAAAAATCAATGAATATTGTAAATGCACAAACAGTAATTTCTCCGCATTGCAAGGTGCAATTCTGAAATTTTTTGCTTTTTCCTGCTCCTCTTAGCATGATAAAGAAGATTCAAAGAGAGTGAGATGCCAGCTCCTTTCATTCAGTCAGTAGCTTCAATCATTTCTGGACATTTTTCAATGGCAAAAATCAATGAATATTGTAAATGCACAAACAGTAATTTCTCCGCATTGCAAGGTGCAATTCTGAAATTTTTTGCTTTTTCCTGCTCCTCTAAGCATGATAAAGAAGATTCAAAGAGAGTGAGATGCCATATCCTTTCCTTCAGTCAGTAGCTTCAATCATTTCTGGTATATGAATAACATGATGTTTTTCAGTGGCAAAAATCAATGAATTTTGTAAATGCACAAACAGTAATTTCTCCGCATTGCAAGGCGCAATTCTGAAATTTTTTGCTTTTTCCTGCTCCTCTTAGCATGATAAAGAAGATTCAAAGATAGTGAGATGCCAGCTCCTTTCATTCAGTCAGTAGCTTCAATCATTTCTGGACATTTTTCAATGGCAAAAATCAATGAATATTGTAAATGCACAAACAGTAATTTCTCCGCATTGCAAGGTGCAATTCTGAAATTTTTTGCTTTTTCCTGCTCCTCTTAGCATGATAAAGAAGATTCAAAGAGAGTGAGATGCCAGCTCCTTTCATTCAGTCAGTAGCTTCAATCATTTCTGGACGTTTTTCAATGGCAAAAATCAATGAATATTGTAAATGCACAAACAGTAATTTCTCCGCATTGCAAGGTGCAATTCTGAAATTTTTTGCTTTTTCCTGCTCCTCTTAGCAGGATAAAGAAGATTCAAAGAGAGTGAGATGCCAGCTCCTTTCATTCAGTCAGTACCTTCAATCATTTCTGGACGTTTTTCAATGGCAAAAATCAATGAATATTGTAAATGCACAAACAGTAATTTCTCCGCATTGCAAGGTGCAATTCTGAAATTTTTTGCTTTTTCCTGCTCCTCTTAGCATGATAAAGAAGATTCAAAGAGAGTGAGATGCCAGCTCCTTTCATTCAGTCAGTAGCTTCAATCATTTCTGGACGTTTTTCAATGGCAAAAATCAATGAATATTGTAAATGCACAAACTGTAATTTCTCCGCATTGCAAGGTGCAATTCTGAAATTTTTTGCTTTTTCCTGCTCCTCTTAGCATGATAAAGAAGATTCAAAGAGAGTGAGATGCCAGCTCCTTTCATTCAGTCAGTAGCTTCAATCATTTCTGGTATATGAATAACATGATGTTTTTCAATAACAAAAATCAATGAATATTGTAAATGCACAAACAGTAATTTCTCCGCATTGCAAGGTGCAATTCTGAAATTTTTTGCTTTTTCCTGCTCCTCTTAGCATGATAAAGAAGATTCAAAGAGAGTGAGTTGCCAGCTCCTTTCATTCAGTCAGTAGCTTCAATCATTTCTGGACGTTTTTCAATGGCAAAAATCAATGAATATTGTAAATGCACAAACAGTAATTTCTCCGCATTGCAAGGTGCAATTCTGAAATTTTTTGCTTTTTCCTGTTCCTCTTAGCATGATAAACAAGATTCAAAGAGAGTGAGATGCCAGCTCCTTTCATTCAGTCAGTAGCTTCAATCATTTCTGGACGTTTTTCAATGGCAAAAATCATTGAATATTGTAAATGCACAAACAGTAATTTCTCCGCATTGCAAGGTGCAATTCTGAAATTTTTTACTTTTTCCTGCTCCTCTTAGCATGATAAAGAAGATTCAAAGAGAGTGAGATGCCAGCTCCTTTCATTCAGTCAGTAGCTTCAATCATTTCTGGTATATGAATAACATGATGTTTTTCAATCGCAAAAATCAATGAATATTGTAAATGCACAAACAGTAATTTCTCCGCATTGCAAGGTGCAATTCTGAAATTTTTTGCTTTTTCCTGCTCCTCTTAGCATGATAAAGAAGATTCAAAGAGAGTGAGATGCCAGCTCCTTTCATTCAGTCAGTAGCTTCAATCATTTCTGGACGTTTTTCAATGGCAAAAATCAATGAATATTGTAAATGCACAAACAGTAATTTCTCCGCATTGCAAGGTGCAATTCTGAAATTTTTTGCTTTTTCCTGCTCCTCTTAGCATGATAAAGAAGATTCAAAGAGATTGAGATGCCAGATCCTTTCCTTCAGTCAGTAGCTTCAATCATTTCTGGTATATGAATAACATGATGTTTTTCAATGGCAAAAATCAATGAATTTTGTAAATGCACAAACAGTAATTTCTCCGCATTGCAAGGCGCAATTCTGAAATTTTTTGCTTTTTCCTGCTCCTCTTAGCATGATAAAGAAGATTCAAAGAGAGTGAGATGCCAGCTCCTTTCATTCAGTCAGTAGCTTCAATCATTTCTGGACATTTTTCAATGGCAAAAATCAATGAATATTGTAAATGCACAAACAGTAATTTCTCCGCATTGCAAGGTGCAATTCTGAAATTTTTTGCTTTTTCCTGCTCCTCTTAGCATGATAAAGAAGATTCAAAGAGAGTGAGATGCCAGCTCCTTTCATTCAGTCAGTAGCTTCAATCATTTCTGGACGTTTTTCAATGGCAAAAATCAATGAATATTGTAAATGCACAAACAGTAATTTCTCCGCATTGCAAGGTGCAATTCTGAAATTTTTTGCTTTTTCCTGCTCCTCTTAGCATGATAAAGAAGATTCAAAGAGAGTGAGATGCCAGCTCCTTTCATTCAGTCAGTAGCTTCAATCATTTCTGGACGTTTTTCAATGGCAAAAATCAATGAATATTGTAAATGCACAAACAGTAATTTCTCCGCATTGCAAGGTGCAATTCTGAAATTTTTTGCTTTTTCCTGCTCCTCTTAGCATGATAAAGAAGATTCAAAGAGAGTGAGATGCCAGATCCTTTCCTTCAGTCAGTAGCTTCAATCATTTCTGGTATATGAATAACATGATGTTTTTCAATGGCAAAAATCAATGAATTTTGTAAATGCACAAACAGTAATTTCTCCGCATTGCAAGGCGCAATTCTGAAATTTTTTGCTTTTTCCTGCTCCTCTTAGCATGATAAAGAAGATTCAAAGAGAGTGAGATGCCAGCTCCTTTCATTCAGTCAGTAGCTTCAATCATTTCTGGACATTTTTCAATGGCAAAAATCAATGAATATTGTAAATGCACAAACAGTAATTTCTCCGCATTGCAAGGTGCAATTCTGAAATTTTTTGCTTTTTCCTGCTCCTCTTAGCATGATAAAGAAGATTCAAAGAGAGTGAGATGCCAGCTCCTTTCATTCAGTCAGTAGCTTCAATCATTTCTGGACGTTTTTCAATGGCAAAAATCAATGAATATTGTAAATGCACAAACAGTAATTTCTCCGCATTGCAAGGTGCAATTCTGAAATTTTTTGCTTTTTCCTGCTCCTCTTAGCATGATAAAGAAGATTCAAAGAGAGTGAGATGCCAGCTCCTTTCATTCAGTCAGTAGCTTCAATCATTTCTGGACGTTTTTCAATGGCAAAAATCAATGAATATTGTAAATGCACAAACAGTAATTTCTCCGCATTGCAATGTGCAATTCTGAAATTTTTTGCTTTTTCCTGCTCCTCTTAGCATGATAAAGAAGATTCAAAGAGAGTGAGATGCCAGCTCCTTTCATTCAGTCAGTAGCTTCAATCATTTCTGGACATTTTTCAATGGCAAAAATCAATGAATATTGTAAATGCACAAACAGTAATTTCTCCGCATTGCAAGGTGCAATTCTGAAATTTTTTGCTTTTTCCTGCTCCTCTTAGCATGATAAAGAAGATTCAAAGAGAGTGAGATGCCAGCTCCTTTCATTCAGTCAGTAGCTTCAATCATTTCTGGACGTTTTTCAATGACAAAAATCAATGAATATTGTAAATGCACAAACAGTTATTTCTCTGCATTGCAAGGTGCAATTCTGAAATTTTTTGCTTTTTCCTGCTCCTCTTAGCATGATAAAGAAGATTCAAAGAGAGTGAGATGCCAGATCCTTTCCTTCAGTCAGTAGCTTCAATCATTTCTGTTATATGAATAACATGATGTTTTTCAATGGCAAAAATCAATGAATTTTGTAAATGCACAAACAGTAATTTCTCTGCATTGCAAGGCGCAATTCTGAAATTTTTTGCTTTTTCCTGCTCCTCTTAGCATGATAAAGAAGATTCAAAGAGAGTGAGATGCCAGCTCCTTTCATTCAGTCAGTAGCTTCAATCATTTCTGGACATTTTTCAATGGCAAAAATCAATGAATATTGTAAATGCACAAACAGTAATTTCTCCGCATTGCAAGGTGCAATTCTGAAATTTTTTGCTTTTTCCTGCTCCTCTTAGCATGATAAAGAAGATTCAAAGAGAGTGAGATGCCAGCTCCTTTCATTCAGTCAGTAGCTTCAATCATTTCTGGACGTTTTTCAATGGCAAAAATCAATGAATATTGTAAATGCACAAACAGTAATTTCTCCGCATTGCAAGGTGCAATTCTGAAATTTTTTGCTTTTTCCTGCTCCTCTTAGCATGATAAAGAAGATTCAAAGAGAGTGAGATGCCAGCTCCTTTCATTCAGTCAGTAGCTTCAATCATTTCTGGACGTTTTTCAATGGCAAAAATCAATGAATATTGTAAATGCACAAACAGTAATTTCTCCGCATTGCAAGGTGCAATTCTGAAATTTTTTGCTTTTTCCTGCTCCTCTTAGCATGATAAAGAAGATTCAAAGAGAGTGAGATGCCAGATCCTTTCCTTCAGTCAGTAGCTTCAATCATTTCTGGTATATGAATAACATGATGTTTTTCAATGGCAAAAATCAATGAATTTTGTAAATGCACAAACAGTAATTTCTCCGCATTGCAAGGCGCAATTCTGAAATTTTTTGCTTTTTCCTGCTCCTCTTAGCATGATAAAGAAGATTCAAAGAGAGTGAGATGCCAGCTCCTTTCATTCAGTCAGTAGCTTCAATCATTTCTGGACATTTTTCAATGGCAAAAATCAATGAATATTGTAAATGCACAAACAGTAATTTCTCCGCATTGCAAGGTGCAATTCTGAAATTTTTTGCTTTTTCCTGCTCCTCTTAGCATGATAAAGAAGATTCAAAGAGAGTGAGATGCCAGCTCCTTTCATTCAGTCAGTAGCTTCAATCATTTCTGGACGTTTTTCAATGGCAAAAATCAATGAATATTGTAAATGCACAAACAGTAATTTCTCCGCATTGCAAGGTGCAATTCTGAAATTTTTTGCTTTTTCCTGCTCCTCTTAGCATGATAAAGAAGATTCAAAGAGAGTGAGATGCCAGCTCCTTTCATTCAGTCAGTACCTTCAATTATTTCTGGACCTTTTTCAATGGCAAAAATCAATGAATATTGTAAATGCACAAACAGTAATTTCTCCGCATTGCAAGGTGCAATTCTGAAATTTTTTGCTTTTTCCTGCTCCTCTTAGCATGATAAAGAAGATTCAAAGAGAGTGAGATGCCAGCTCCTTTCATTCAGTCAGTAGCTTCAATCATTTCTGGACGTTTTTCAATGGCAAAAATCAATGAATATTGTAAATGCACAAACTGTAATTTCTCCGCATTGCAAGGTGCAATTCTGAAATTTTTTGCTTTTTCCTGCTCCTCTTAGCATGATAAAGAAGATTCAAAGAGAGTGAGATGCCAGCTCCTTTCATTCAGTCAGTAGCTTCAATCATTTCTGGTATATGAATAACATGATGTTTTTCAATAGCAAAAATTAATGAATATTGTAAATGCACAAACAGTAATTTCTCCGCATTGCAAGGTGCAATTCTGAAATTTTTTGCTTTTTCCTGCTCCTCTTAGCATGATAAAGAAGATTCAAAGAGAGTGAGATGCCAGCTCCTTTCATTCAGTCAGTAGCTTCAATCATTTCTGGACGTTTTTCAATGGCAAAAATCAATGAATATTGTAAATGCACAAACAGTAATTTCTCCGCATTGCAAGGTGCAATTCTGAAATTTTTTACTTTTTCCTGCTCCTCTTAGCATGATAAAGAAGATTCAAAGAGAGTGAGATGCCAGCTCCTTTCATTCAGTCAGTAGCTTCAATCATTTCTGGTATATGAATAACATGATGTTTTTCAATCGCAAAAATCAATGAATATTGTAAATGCACAAACAGTAATTTCTCCGCATTGCAAGGTGCAATTCTGAAATTTTTTGCTTTTTCCTGCTCCTCTTAGCATGATAAAGAAGATTCAAAGAGAGTGAGATGCCAGCTCCTTTCATTCAGTCAGTAGCTTCAATCATTTCTGGACGTTTTTCAATGGCAAAAATCAATGAATATTGTAAATGCACAAACAGTAATTTCTCCGCATTGCAAGGTGCAATTCTGAAATTTTTTGCTTTTTCCTGCTCCTCTAAGCATGATAAAGAAGATTCAAAGAGAGTGAGATGCCATATCCTTTCCTTCAGTCAGTAGCTTCAATCATTTCTGGTATATGAATAACATGATGTTTTTCAATGGCAAAAATCAATGAATTTTGTAAATGCACAAACAGTAATTTCTCCGCATTGCAAGGCGCAATTCTGAAATTTTTTGCTTTTTCCTGCTCCTCTTAGCATGATAAAGAAGATTCAAAGAGAGTGAGATGCCAGCTCCTTTCATTCAGTCAGTAGCTTCAATCATTTCTGGACATTTTTCAATGGCAAAAATCAATGAATATTGTAAATGCACAAACAGTAATTTCTCCACATTGCAAGGTGCAATTCTGAAATTTTTTGCTTTTTCCTGCTCCTCTTAGCATGATAAAGAAGATTCAAAGAGAGTGAGATGCCAGCTCCTTTCATTCAGTCAGTAGCTTCAATCATTTCTGGACGTTTTTCAATGGCAAAAATCAATGAATATTGTAAATGCACAAACAGTAATTTCTCCGCATTGCAAGGTGCAATTCTGAAATTTTTTGCTTTTTCCTGCTCCTCTTAGCATGATAAAGAAGATTCAAAGAGAGTGAGATGCCAGCTCCTTTCATTCAGTCAGTAGCTTCAATCATTTCTGGACGTTTTTCAATGGCAAAAATCATTGAATATTGTAAATGCACAAACAGTAATTTCTCCGCATTGCAAGGTGCAATTCTGAAATTTTTTACTTTTTCCTGCTCCTCTTAGCATGATAAAGAAGATTCAAAGAGAGTGAGATGCCAGCTCCTTTCATTCAGTCAGTAGCTTCAATCATTTCTGGTATATGAATAACATGATGTTTTTCAATCGCAAAAATCAATGAATATTGTAAATGCACAAACAGTAATTTCTCCGCATTGCAAGGTGCAATTCTGAAATTTTTTGCTTTCTCCTGCTCCTCTTAGCATGATAAAGAAGATTCAAAGAGAGTGAGATGCCAGCTCCTTTCATTCAGTCAGTAGCTTCAATCATTTCTGGACGTTTTTCAATGGCAAAAATCAATGAATATTGTAAATGCACAAACAGTAATTTCTCCGCATTGCAAGGTGCAATTCTGAAATTTTTTGCTTTTTCCTGCTCCTTTTAGCATGATAAAGAAGATTCAAAGAGAGTGAGATGCCAGATCCTTTCCTTCAGTCAGTAGCTTCAATCATTTCTGGTATATGAATAACATGATGTTTTTCAATGGCAAAAATCAATGAATTTTGTAAATGCACAAACCGTAATTTCTCCGCATTGCAAGGCGCAATTCTGAAATTTTTTGCTTTTTCCTGCTCCTCTTAGCATGATAAAGAAGATTCAAAGAGAGTGAGATGCCAGCTCCTTTCATTCAGTCAGTAGCTTCAATCATTTCTGGACATTTTTCAATGGCAAAAATCAATGAATATTGTAAATGCACAAACAGTAATTTCTCCGCATTGCAAGGTGCAATTCTGAAATTTTTTGCTTTTTCCTGCTCCTCTTAGCATGATAAAGAAGATTCAAAGAGAGTGAGATGCCAGCTCCTTTCATTCAGTCAGTAGCTTCAATCATTTCTGGACGTTTTTCAATGGCAAAAATCAATGAATATTGTAAATGCACAAACAGTAATTTCTCCGCATTGCAAGGTGCAATTCTGAAATTTTTTGCTTTTTCCTGCTCCTCTTAGCATGATAAAGAAGATTCAAAGAGAGTGAGATGCCAGCTCCTTTCATTCAGTCAGTACCTTCAATTATTTCTGGACCTTTTTCAATGGCAAAAATCAATGAATATTGTAAATGCACAAACAGTAATTTCTCCGCATTGCAAGGTGCAATTCTGAAATTTTTTGCTTTTTCCTGCTCCTCTTAGCATGATAAAGAAGATTCAAAGAGAGTGAGATGCCAGCTCCTTTCATTCAGTCAGTAGCTTCAATCATTTCTGGACGTTTTTCAATGGCAAAAATCAATGAATATTGTAAATGCACAAACTGTAATTTCTCCGCATTGCAAGGTGCAATTCTGAAATTTTTTCCTTTTTCCTGCTCCTCTTAGCATGATAAAGAAGATTCAAAGAGAGTGAGATGCCAGCTCCTTTCATTCAGTCAGTAGCTTCAATCATTTCTGGTATATGAATAACATGATGTTTTTCAATAGCAAAAATCAATGAATATTGTAAATGCACAAACAGTAATTTCTCCGCATTGCAAGGTGCAATTCTGAAATTTTTTGCTTTTTCCTGCTCCTCTTAGCATGATAAAGAAGATTCAAAGAGAGTGAGATGCCAGCTCCTTTCATTCAGTCAGTAGCTTCAATCATTTCTGGACGTTTTTCAATGGCAAAAATCAATGAATATTGTAAATGCACAAACAGTAATTTCTCCGCATTGCAAGGTGCAATTCTGAAATTTTTTACTTTTTCCTGCTCCTCTTAGCATGATAAAGAAGATTCAAAGAGAGTGAGATGCCAGCTCCTTTCATTCAGTCAGTAGCTTCAATCATTTCTGGTATATGAATAACATGATGTTTTTCAATCGCAAAAATCAATGAATATTGTAAATGCACAAACAGTAATTTCTCCGCATTGCAAGGTGCAATTCTGAAATTTTTTGCTTTTTCCTGCTCCTCTTAGCATGATAAAGAAGATTCAAAGAGAGTGAGATGCCAGCTCCTTTCATTCAGTCAGTAGCTTCAATCATTTCTGGACGTTTTTCAATGGCAAAAATCAATGAATATTGTAAATGCACAAACAGTAATTTCTCCGCATTGCAAGGTGCAATTCTGAAATTTTTTGCTTTTTCCTGCTCCTCTAAGCATGATAAAGAAGATTCAAAGAGAGTGAGATGCCATATCCTTTCCTTCAGTCAGTAGCTTCAATCATTTCTGGTATATGAATAACATGATGTTTTTCAATGGCAAAAATCAATGAATTTTGTAAATGCACAAACAGTAATTTCTCCGCATTGCAAGGCGCAATTCTGAAATTTTTTGCTTTTTCCTGCTCCTCTTAGCATGATAAAGAAAATTCAAAGAGAGTGAGATGCCAGCTCCTTTCATTCAGTCAGTAGCTTCTATCATTTCTGGACATTTTTCAATGGCAAAAATCAATGAATATTGTAAATGCACAAACAGTAATTTCTCCACATTGCAAGGTGCAATTCTGAAATTTTTTGCTTTTTCCTGCTCCTCTTAGCATGATAAAGAAGATTCAAAGAGAGTGAGATGCCAGCTCCTTTCATTCAGTCAGTAGCTTCAATCATTTCTGGACGTTTTTCAATGGCAAAAATCAATGAATATTGTAAATGCACAAACAGTAATTTCTCCGCATTGCAAGGTGCAATTCTGAAATTTTTTGCTTTTTCCTGCTCCTCTTAGCATGATAAAGAAGATTCAAAGAGAGTGAGATGCCAGCTCCTTTCATTCAGTCAGTACCTTCAATCATTTCTGGACGTTTTTCAATGGCAAAAATCAATGAATATTGTAAATGCACAAACAGTAATTTCTCCGCATTGCAAGGTGCAATTCTGAAATTTTTTGCTTTTTCCTGCTCCTCTTAGCATGATAAAGAAGATTCAAAGAGAGTGAGATGCCAGCTCCTTTCATTCAGTCAGTAGCTTCAATCATTTCTGGACGTTTTTCAATGGCAAAAATCAATGAATATTGTAAATGCACAAACTGTAATTTCTCCGCATTGCAAGGTGCAATTCTGAAATTTTTTGCTTTTTCCTGCTCCTCTTAGCATGATAAAGAAGATTCAAAGAGAGTGAGATGCCAGCTCCTTTCATTCAGTCAGTAGCTTCAATCATTTCTGGTATATGAATAACATGATGTTTTTCAATAGCAAAAATCAATGAATATTGTAAATGCACAAACAGTAATTTCTCCGCATTGCAAGGTGCAATTCTGAAATTTTTTGCTTTTTCCTGCTCCTCTTAGCATGATAAAGAAGATTCAAAGAGAGTGAGATGCCAGCTCCTTTCATTCAGTCAGTAGCTTCAATCATTTCTGGACGTTTTTCAATGGCAAAAATCAATGAATATTGTAAATGCACAAACAGTAATTTCTCCGCATTGCAAGGTGCAATTCTGAAATTTTTTGCTTTCTCCTGCTCCTCTTAGCATGATAAACAAGATTCAAAGAGAGTGAGATGCCAGCTCCTTTCATTCAGTCAGTAGCTTCAATCATTTCTGGACGTTTTTCAATGGCAAAAATCATTGAATATTGTAAATGCACAAACAGTAATTTCTCCGCATTGCAAGGTGCAATTCTGAAATTTTTTGCTTTTTCCTGCTCCTCTTAGCATGATAAAGAAGATTCAAAGAGAGTGAGATGCCAGCTCCTTTCATTCAGTCAGTAGCTTCAATCATTTCTGGTATATGAATAACATGATGTTTTTCAATCGCAAAAATCAATGAATATTGTAAATGCACAAACAGTAATTTCTCCGCATTGCAAGGTGCAATTCTGAAATTTTTTGCTTTCTCCTGCTCCTCTTAGCATGATAAAGAAGATTCAAAGAGAGTGAGATGCCAGCTCCTTTCATTCAGTCAGTAGCTTCAATCATTTCTGGACGTTTTTCAATGGCAAAAATCAATGAATATTGTAAATGCACAAACAGTAATTTCTCCGCATTGCAAGGTGCAATTCTGAAATTTTTTGCTTTTTCCTGCTCCTCTTAGCATGATAAAGAAGATTCAAAGAGAGTGAGATGCCAGATCCTTTCCTTCAGTCAGTAGCTTCAATCATTTCTGGTATATGAATAACATGATGTTTTTCAATGGCAAAAATCAATGAATTTTGTAAATGCACAAACAGTAATTTCTCCGCATTGCAAGGCGCAATTCTGAAATTTTTTGCTTTTTCCTGCTCCTCTTAGCATGATAAAGAAGATTCAAAGAGAGTGAGATGCCAGCTCCTTTCATTCAGTCAGTAGCTTCAATCATTTCTGGACATTTTTCAATGGCAAAAATCAATGAATATTGTAAATGCACAAACAGTAATTTCTCCGCATTGCAAGGTGCAATTCTGAAATTTTTTGCTTTTTCCTGCTCCTCTTAGCATGATAAAGAAGATTCAAAGAGAGTGAGATGCCAGCTCCTTTCATTCAGTCAGTACCTTCAATCATTTCTGGACGTTTTTCAATGGCAAAAATCAATGAATATTGTAAATGCACAAACAGTAATTTCTCCGCATTGCAAGGTGCAATTCTGAAATTTTTTGCTTTTTCCTGCTCCTCTTAGCATGATAAAGAAGATTCAAAGAGAGTGAGATGCCAGCTCCTTTCATTCAGTCAGTAGCTTCAATCATTTCTGGACGTTTTTCAATGGCAAAAATCAATGAATATTGTAAATGCACAAACAGTAATTTCTCCGCATTGCAAGGTGCAATTCTGAAATTTTTTGCTTTTTCCTGCTCCTCTTAGCATGATAAAGAAGATTCAAAGAGAGTGAGATGCCAGATCCTTTCCTTCAGTCAGTAGCTTCAATCATTTCTGGTATATGAATAACATGATGTTTTTCAATGGCAAAAATCAATGAATTTTGTAAATGCACAAACAGTAATTTCTCCGCATTGCAAGGCGCAATTCTGAAATTTTTTGCTTTTTCCTGCTCCTCTTAGCATGATAAAGAAGATTCAAAGAGAGTGAGATGCCAGCTCCTTTCATTCAGTCAGTAGCTTCAATCATTTCTGGACATTTTTCAATGGCAAAAATCAATGAATATTGTAAATGCACAAACAGTAATTTCTCCGCATTGCAAGGTGCAATTCTGAAATTTTTTGCTTTTTCCTGCTCCTCTTAGCATGATAAAGAAGATTCAAAGAGAGTGAGATGCCAGCTCCTTTCATTCAGTCAGTAGCTTCAATCATTTCTGGACGTTTTTCAATGGCAAAAATCAATGAATATTGTAAATGCACAAACAGTAATTTCTCCGCATTGCAAGGTGCAATTCTGAAATTTTTTGCTTTTTCCTGCTCCTCTTAGCATGATAAAGAAGATTCAAAGAGAGTGAGATGCCAGCTCCTTTCATTCAGTCAGTAGCTTCAATCATTTCTGGACGTTTTTCAATGGCAAAAATCAATGAATATTGTAAATGCACAAACAGTAATTTCTCCGCATTGCAAGGTGCAATTCTGAAATTTTTTGCTTTTTCCTGCTCCTCTTAGCATGATAAAGAAGATTCAAAGAGAGTGAGATGCCAGCTCCTTTCATTCAGTCAGTAGCTTCAATCATTTCTGGACATTTTTCAATGGCAAAAATCAATGAATATTGTAAATGCACAAACAGTAATTTCTCCGCATTGCAAGGTGCAATTCTGAAATTTTTTGCTTTTTCCTGCTCCTCTTAGCATGATAAAGAAGATTCAAAGAGAGTGAGATGCCAGCTCCTTTCATTCAGTCAGTAGCTTCAATCATTTCTGGACGTTTTTCAATGACAAAAATCAATGAATATTGTAAATGCACAAACAGTAATTTCTCTGCATTGCAAGGTGCAATTCTGAAATTTTTTGCTTTTTCCTGCTCCTCTTAGCATGATAAAGAAGATTCAAAGAGAGTGAGATGCCAGATCCTTTCCTTCAGTCAGTAGCTTCAATCATTTCTGGTATATGAATAACATGATGTTTTTCAATGGCAAAAATCAATGAATTTTGTAAATGCACAAACAGTAATTTCTCTGCATTGCAAGGCGCAATTCTGAAATTTTTTGCTTTTTCCTGCTCCTCTTAGCATGATAAAGAAGATTCAAAGAGAGTGAGATGCCAGCTCCTTTCATTCAGTCAGTAGCTTCAATCATTTCTGGACATTTTTCAATGGCAAAAATCAATGAATATTGTAAATGCACAAACAGTAATTTCTCCGCATTGCAAGGTGCAATTCTGAAATTTTTTGCTTTTTCCTGCTCCTCTTAGCATGATAAAGAAGATTCAAAGAGAGTGAGATGCCAGCTCCTTTCATTCAGTCAGTAGCTTCAATCATTTCTGGACGTTTTTCAATGGCAAAAATCAATGAATATTGTAAATGCACAAACAGTAATTTCTCCGCATTGCAAGGTGCAATTCTGAAATTTTTTGCTTTTTCCTGCTCCTCTTAGCATGATAAAGAAGATTCAAAGAGAGTGAGATGCCAGCTCCTTTCATTCAGTCAGTAGCTTCAATCATTTCTGGACGTTTTTCAATGGCAAAAATCAATGAATATTGTAAATGCACAAACAGTAATTTCTCCGCATTGCAAGGTGCAATTCTGAAATTTTTTGCTTTTTCCTGCTCCTCTTAGCATGATAAAGAAGATTCAAAGAGAGTGAGATGCCAGATCCTTTCCTTCAGTCAGTAGCTTCAATCATTTCTGGTATATGAATAACATGATGTTTTTCAATGGCAAAAATCAATGAATTTTGTAAATGCACAAACAGTAATTTCTCCGCATTGCAAGGCGCAATTCTGAAATTTTTTGCTTTTTCCTGCTCCTCTTAGCATGATAAAGAAGATTCAAAGAGAGTGAGATGCCAGCTCCTTTCATTCAGTCAGTAGCTTCAATCATTTCTGGACATTTTTCAATGGCAAAAATCAATGAATATTGTAAATGCACAAACAGTAATTTCTCCGCATTGCAAGGTGCAATTCTGAAATTTTTTGCTTTTTCCTGCTCCTCTTAGCATGATAAAGAAGATTCAAAGAGAGTGAGATGCCAGCTCCTTTCATTCAGTCAGTAGCTTCAATCATTTCTGGACGTTTTTCAATGGCAAAAATCAATGAATATTGTAAATGCACAAACAGTAATTTCTCCGCATTGCAAGGTGCAATTCTGAAATTTTTTGCTTTTCCTGCTCCTCTTAGCATGATAAAGAAGATTCAAAGAGAGTGAGATGCCAGCTCCTTTCATTCAGTCAGTAGCTTCAATCATTTCTGGACGTTTTTCAATGGCAAAAATCAATGAATATTGTAAATGCACAAACAGTAATTTCTCCGCATTGCAATGTGCAATTCTGAAATTTTTTGCTTTTTCCTGCTCCTCTTAGCATGATAAAGAAGATTCAAAGAGAGTGAGATGCCAGCTCCTTTCATTCAGTCAGTAGCTTCAAACATTTCTGGTACATGAATAACATGATGTTTTTCAATGGCAAAAATCAATGAATATTGTAAATGCACAAACAGTAATTTCTCCGCATTGCAAAGTGCAATTCTGAAATTTTTTGCTTTTTCCTCCTCCTCTTAGCATGGTAAAGAAGATTCAAAGAGAGTGAGATGCCAGCTCCTTTCGTTCAGTCAGTAGCTTCAATCATTTCTGGATGTTTTTCAATGGCAAAAATCATTGAATATTATAAATGCACAAACAGTAATTTCTCCGCATTGCAAGGTGCAATTCTGAAATTTTTTACTTTTTCCTGCTCCTCTTAGCATGATAAAGAAGATTCAAAGAGAGTGAGATGCCAGCTCCTTTCATTCAGTCAGTAGCTTCAATCATTTCTGGTATATGAATAACATGATGTTTTTCAATGGCAAAAATCAATGAATATTGTAAATGCACAAACAGTAATTTCTCCGCATTGCAAGGTGCAATTCTGAAATTTTTTGCTTTTTCCTGCTCCTCTTAGCATGATAAAGAAGATTCAAAGAGAGTGAGATGCCAGCTCCTTTCATTCAGTCAGTAGCTTCAATCATTTCTGGACGTTTTTCAATGGCAAAAATCAATGAATATTGTAAATGCACAAACAGTAATTTCTCCGCATTGCAAGGTGCAATTCTGAAATTTTTTGGTTTTTCCTGCTCCGCTTAGCATGATAAACAAGATTCAAAGACAATGAGATGCCAGCTCATTTCATTCAGTCAGTAGCTTCAATCATTTCTGGACGTTTTTCAATGGCAAAAATCATTGAATATTGTAAATGCACAAACAGTAATTTCTCCGCATTGCAAGGTGCAATTCTGAAATTTTTTACTTTTTCCTGCTCCTCTTAGCATGATAAAGAAGATTCAAAGAGAGTGAGATGCCAGCTCCTTTCATTCAGTCAGTAGCTTCAATCATTTCTGGTATATGAATAACATGATGTTTTTCAATCGCAAAAATCAATGAATATTGTAAATGCACAAACAGTAATTTCTCCGCATTGCAAGGTGCAATTCTGAAATTTTTTGCTTTTTCCTGCTCCTCTTAGCATGATAAAGAAGATTCAAAGAGAGTGAGATGCCAGCTCCTTTCATTCAGTCAGTAGCTTCAATCATTTCTGGACGTTTTTCAATGGCAAAAATCAATGAATATTGTAAATGCACAAACAGTAATTTCTCCGCATTGCAAGGTGCAATTCTGAAATTTTTTGCTTTTTCCCGCTCCTCTAAGCATGATAAAGAAGATTCAAAGAGAGTGAGATGCCAGATCCTTTCCTTCAGTCAGTAGCTTCAATCATTTCTGGTATATGAATAACATGATGTTTTTCAATGGCAAAAATCAATGAATTTTGTAAATGCACAAACAGTAATTTCTCCGCATTGCAAGGTGCAATTCTGAAATTTTTTGCTTTTTCCTGCTCCTCTTAGCATGATAAAGAAGATTCAAAGAGAGTGAGATGCCAGCTCCTTTCATTCAGTCAGTAGCTTCAATCATTTCTGGACGTTTTTCAATGGCAAAAATCAATGAATATTGTAAATGCACAAACAGTAATTTCTCCGCATTGCAAGGTGCAATTCTGAAATTTTTTGCTTTTTCCTGCTCCTCTTAGCATGATAAAGAAGATTCAAAGAGAGTGAGATGCCAGCTCCTTTCATTCAGTCAGTACCTTCAATCATTTCTGGACGTTTTTCAATGGCAAAAATCAATGAATATTGTAAATGCACAAACAGTAATTTCTCCGCATTGCAAGGTGCAATTCTGAAATTTTTTGCTTTTTCCTGCTCCTCTTAGCATGATAAAGAAGATTCAAAGAGAGTGAGATGCCAGCTCCTTTCATTCAGTCAGTAGCTTCAATCATTTCTGGACGTTTTTCAATGGCAAAAATCAATGAATATTGTAAATGCACAAACTGTAATTTCTCCGCATTGCAAGGTGCAATTCTGAAATTTTTTGCTTTTTCCTGCTCCTCTTAGCATGATAAAGAAGATTCAAAGAGAGTGAGATGCCAGCTCCTTTCATTCAGTCAGTAGCTTCAATCATTTCTGGTATATGAATAACATGATGTTTTTCAATAGCAAAAATCAATGAATATTGTAAATGCACAAACAGTAATTTCTCCGCATTGCAAGGTGCAATTCTGAAATTTTTTGCTTTTTCCTGCTCCTCTTAGCATGATAAAGAAGATTCAAAGAGAGTGAGATGCCAGCTCCTTTCATTCAGTCAGTAGCTTCAATCATTTCTGGATGTTTTTCAATGGCAAAAATCAATGAATATTGTAAATGCACAAACAGTAATTTCTCCGCATTGCAAGGTGCAATTCTGAAATTTTTTACTTTTTCCTGCTCCTCTTAGCATGATAAAGAAGATTCAAAGAGAGTGAGATGCCAGCTCCTTTCATTCAGTCAGTAGCTTCAATCATTTCTGGTATATGAATAACATGATGTTTTTCAATCGCAAAAATCAATGAATATTGTAAATGCACAAACAGTAATTTCTCCGCATTGCAAGGTGCAATTCTGAAATTTTTTGCTTTTTCCTGCTCCTCTTTGCATGATAAAGAAGATTCAAAGAGAGTGAGATGCCAGCTCCTTTCATTCAGTCAGTAGCTTCAATCATTTCTGGACGTTTTTCAATGGCAAAAATCAATGAATATTGTAAATGCACAAACAGTAATTTCTCCGCATTGCAAGGTGCAATTCTGAAATTTTTTGCTTTTTCCTGCTCCTCTAAGCATGATAAAGAAGATTCAAAGAGAGTGAGATGCCAGATCCTTTCCTTCAGTCAGTAGCTTCAATCATTTCTGGTATATGAATAACATGATGTTTTTCAATTGCAAAAATCAATGAATTTTGTAAATGCACAAACAGTAATTTCTCCGCATTGCAAGGCGCAATTCTGAAATTTTTTGCTTTTTCCTGCTCCTCTTAGCATGATAAAGAAGATTCAAAGAGAGTGAGATGCCAGCTCCTTTCATTCAGTCAGTAGCTTCAATCATTTCTGGACATTTTTCAATGGCAAAAATCAATGAATATTGTAAATGCACAAACAGTAATTTCTCCGCATTGCAAGGTGCAATTCTGAAATTTTTTGCTTTTTCCTGCTCCTCTTAGCATGATAAAGAAGATTCAAAGAGAGTGAGATGCCAGCTCCTTTCATTCAGTCAGTAGCTTCAATCATTTCTGGACGTTTTTCAATGGCAAAAATCAATGAATATTGTAAATGCACAAACAGTAATTTCTCCGCATTGCAAGGTGCAATTCTGAAATTTTTTGCTTTTTCCTGCTCCTCTTAGCATGATAAAGAAGATTCAAAGAGAGTGAGATGCCAGCTCCTTTCATTCAGTCAGTAGCTTCAAACATTTCTGGTACATGAATAACATGATGTTTTTCAATGGCAAAAATCAATGAATATTGTAAATGCACAAACAGTAATTTCTCCGCATTGCAAAGTGCAATTCTGAAATTTTTTGCTTTTTCCTCCTCCTCTTAGCATGGTAAAGAAGATTCAAAGAGAGTGAGATGCCAGCTCCTTTCGTTCAGTCAGTAGCTTCAATCATTTCTGGACGTTTTTCAATGGCAAAAATCATTGAATATTATAAATGCACAAACAGTAATTTCTCCGCATTGCAAGGTGCAATTCTGAAATTTTTTACTTTTTCCTGCTCCTCTTAGCATGATAAAGAAGATTCAAAGAGAGTGAGATGCCAGCTCCTTTCATTCAGTCAGTAGCTTCAATCATTTCTGGTATATGAATAACATGATGTTTTTCAATGGCAAAAATCAATGAATATTGTAAATGCACAAACAGTAATTTCTCCGCATTGCAAGGTGCAATTCTGAAATTTTTTGCTTTTTCCTGCTCCTCTTAGCATGATAAAGAAGATTCAAAGAGAGTGAGATGCCAGCTCCTTTCATTCAGTCAGTAGCTTCAATCATTTCTGGACGTTTTTCAATGGCAAAAATCAATGAATATTGTAAATGCACAAACAGTAATTTCTCCGCATTGCAAGGTGCAATTCTGAAATTTTTTGGTTTTTCCTGCTCCGCTTAGCATGATAAACAAGATTCAAAGACAATGAGATGCCAGCTCATTTCATTCAGTCAGTAGCTTCAATCATTTCTGGACGTTTTTCAATGGCAAAAATCATTGAATATTGTAAATGCACAAACAGTAATTTCTCCGCATTGCAAGGTGCAATTCTGAAATTTTTTACTTTTTCCTGCTCCTCTTAGCACAAATGCACAAACAGTAATTTCTCCGCATTGCAAGGCGCAATTCTGAAATTTTTTGCTTTTTCCTGCTCCTCTTAGCATGATAAAGAAGATTCAAAGAGAGTGAGATGCCAGCTCCTTTCATTCAGTCAGTAGCTTCAATCATTTCTGGACATTTTTCAATGGCAAAAATCAATGAATATTGTAAATGCACAAACAGTAATTTCTCCGCATTGCAAGGTGCAATTCTGAAATTTTTTGCTTTTTCCTGCTCCTCTTAGCATGATAAAGAAGATTCAAAGAGAGTGAGATGCCAGCTCCTTTCATTCAGTCAGTAGCTTCAATCATTTCTGGACGTTTTTCAATGGCAAAAATCAATGAATATTGTAAATGCACAAACAGTAATTTCTCCGCATTGCAAGGTGCAATTCTGAAATTTTTTGCTTTTTCCTGCTCCTCTTAGCATGATAAAGAAGATTCAAAGAGAGTGAGATGCCAGCTCCTTTCATTCAGTCAGTACTGTTTGTGCATTTACAATATTCATTGATTTTTGCCATTGAAAAACATCATGTTATTCATGTACCAGAAATGTTTGAAGCTACTGACTGAATGAAAGGAGCTGGCATCTCACTCTCTTTGAATCTTCTTTATCATGCTAAGAGGAGCAGGAAAAAGCAAAAAATTTCAGAATTGCACCTTGCAATGCGGAGAAATTACTGTTTGTGCATTTACAATATTCATTGATTTTTGCCATTGAAAAACGTCCAGAAATTATTGAAGCTACTGACTGAATGAAAGGAGCTGGCATCTCACTCTCTTTGAATCTTCTTTATCATGCTAAGAGGAGCAGGAAAAAGCAAAAAATTTCAGAATTGCACCTTGCAATGCGGAGAAATTACTGTTTGTGCATTTACAATATTCATTGATTTTTGCCATTGAAAAATGTCCAGAAATGATTGAAGCTACTGACTGAATGAAAGGAGCTGGCATCTCACTCTCTTTGAATCTTCTTTATCATGCTAAGAGGAGCAGGAAAAAGCAAAAAATTTCAGAATTGCGCCTTGCAATGCGGAGAAATTACTGTTTGTGCATTTACAAAATTCATTGATTTTTGCAATTGAAAAACATCATGTTATTCATATACCAGAAATGATTGAAGCTACTGACTGAAGGAAAGGATCTGGCATCTCACTCTCTTTGAATCTTCTTTATCATGCTTAGAGGAGCAGGAAAAAGCAAAAAATTTCAGAATTGCACCTTGCAATGCGGAGAAATTACTGTTTGTGCATTTACAATATTCATTGATTTTTGCCATTGAAAAACGTCCAGAAATGATTGAAGCTACTGACTGAATGAAAGGAGCTGGCATCTCACTCTCTTTGAATCTTCTTTATCATGCAAAGAGGAGCAGGAAAAAGCAAAAAATTTCAGAATTGCACCTTGCAATGCGGAGAAATTACTGTTTGTGCATTTACAATATTCATTGATTTTTGCGATTGAAAAACATCATGTTATTCATATACCAGAAATGATTGAAGCTACTGACTGAATGAAAGGAGCTGGCATCTCACTCTCTTTGAATCTTCTTTATCATGCTAAGAGGAGCAGGAAAAAGTAAAAAATTTCAGAATTGCACCTTGCAATGCGGAGAAATTACTGTTTGTGCATTTACAATATTCATTGATTTTTGCCATTGAAAAACATCCAGAAATGATTGAAGCTACTGACTGAATGAAAGGAGCTGGCATCTCACTCTCTTTGAATCTTCTTTATCATGCTAAGAGGAGCAGGAAAAAGCAAAAAATTTCAGAATTGCACCTTGCAATGCGGAGAAATTACTGTTTGTGCATTTACAATATTCATTGATTTTTGCTATTGAAAAACATCATGTTATTCATATACCAGAAATGATTGAAGCTACTGACTGAATGAAAGGAGCTGGCATCTCACTCTCTTTGAATCTTCTTTATCATGCTAAGAGGAGCAGGAAAAAGCAAAAAATTTCAGAATTGCACCTTGCAATGCGGAGAAATTACAGTTTGTGCATTTACAATATTCATTGATTTTTGCCATTGAAAAACGTCCAGAAATGATTGAAGCTACTGACTGAATGAAAGGAGCTGGCATCTCACTCTCTTTGAATCTTCTTTATCATGCTAAGAGGAGCAGGAAAAAGCAAAAAATTTCAGAATTGCACCTTGCAATGCGGAGAAATTACTGTTTGTGCATTTACAATATTCATTGATTTTTGCCATTGAAAAACGTCCAGAAATGATTGAAGGTACTGACTGAATGAAAGGAGCTGGCATCTCACTCTCTTTGAATCTTCTTTATCATGCTAAGAGGAGCAGGAAAAAGCAAAAAATTTCAGAATTGCACCTTGCAATGCGGAGAAATTACTGTTTGTGCATTTACAATATTCATTGATTTTTGCCATTGAAAAACGTCCAGAAATGATTGAAGCTACTGACTGAATGAAAGGAGCTGGCATCTCACTCTCTTTGAATCTTCTTTATCATGCTAAGAGGAGCAGGAAAAAGCAAAAAATTTCAGAATTGCACCTTGCAATGCGGAGAAATTACTGTTTGTGCATTTACAAAATTCATTGATTTTTGCCATTGAAAAACATCATGTTATTCATATACCAGAAATGATTGAAGCTACTGACTGAAGGAAAGGATCTGGCATCTCACTCTCTTTGAATCTTCTTTATCATGCTTAGAGGAGCGGGAAAAAGCAAAAAATTTCAGAATTGCACCTTGCAATGCGGAGAAATTACTGTTTGTGCATTTACAATATTCATTGATTTTTGCCATTGAAAAACGTCCAGAAATGATTGAAGCTACTGACTGAATGAAAGGAGCTGGCATCTCACTCTCTTTGAATCTTCTTTATCATGCTAAGAGGAGCAGGAAAAAGCAAAAAATTTCAGAATTGCACCTTGCAATGCGGAGAAATTACTGTTTGTGCATTTACAATATTCATTGATTTTTGCGATTGAAAAACATCATGTTATTCATATACCAGAAATGATTGAAGCTACTGACTGAATGAAAGGAGCTGGCATCTCACTCTCTTTGAATCTTCTTTATCATGCTAAGAGGAGCAGGAAAAAGTAAAAAATTTCAGAATTGCACCTTGCAATGCGGAGAAATTACTGTTTGTGCATTTACAATATTCAATGATTTTTGCCATTGAAAAACGTCCAGAAATGATTGAAGCTACTGACTGAATGAAATGAGCTGGCATCTCATTGTCTTTGAATCTTGTTTATCATGCTAAGCGGAGCAGGAAAAACCAAAAAATTTCAGAATTGCACCTTGCAATGCGGAGAAATTACTGTTTGTGCATTTACAATATTCATTGATTTTTGCCATTGAAAAACGTCCAGAAATGATTGAAGCTACTGACTGAATGAAAGGAGCTGGCATCTCACTCTCTTTGAATCTTCTTTATCATGCTAAGAGGAGCAGGAAAAAGCAAAAAATTTCAGAATTGCACCTTGCAATGCGGAGAAATTACTGTTTGTGCATTTACAATATTCATTGATTTTTGCCATTGAAAAACATCATGTTATTCATATACCAGAAATGATTGAAGCTACTGACTGAATGAAAGGAGCTGGCATCTCACTCTCTTTGAATCTTCTTTATCATGCTAAGAGGAGCAGGAAAAAGTAAAAAATTTCAGAATTGCACCTTGCAATGCGGAGAAATTACTGTTTGTGCATTTATAATATTCAATGATTTTTGCCATTGAAAAACGTCCAGAAATGATTGAAGCTACTGACTGAACGAAAGGAGCTGGCATCTCACTCTCTTTGAATCTTCTTTACCATGCTAAGAGGAGGAGGAAAAAGCAAAAAATTTCAGAATTGCACTTTGCAATGCGGAGAAATTACTGTTTGTGCATTTACAATATTCATTGATTTTTGCCATTGAAAAACATCATGTTATTCATGTACCAGAAATGTTTGAAGCTACTGACTGAATGAAAGGAGCTGGCATCTCACTCTCTTTGAATCTTCTTTATCATGCTAAGAGGAGCAGGAAAAAGCAAAAAATTTCAGAATTGCACATTGCAATGCGGAGAAATTACTGTTTGTGCATTTACAATATTCATTGATTTTTGCCATTGAAAAACGTCCAGAAATGATTGAAGCTACTGACTGAATGAAAGGAGCTGGCATCTCACTCTCTTTGAATCTTCTTTATCATGCTAAGAGGAGCAGGAAAAGCAAAAAATTTCAGAATTGCACCTTGCAATGCGGAGAAATTACTGTTTGTGCATTTACAATATTCATTGATTTTTGCCATTGAAAAACGTCCAGAAATGATTGAAGCTACTGACTGAATGAAAGGAGCTGGCATCTCACTCTCTTTGAATCTTCTTTATCATGCTAAGAGGAGCAGGAAAAAGCAAAAAATTTCAGAATTGCACCTTGCAATGCGGAGAAATTACTGTTTGTGCATTCACAATATTCATTGATTTTTGCCATTGAAAAATGTCCAGAAATGATTGAAGCTACTGACTGAATGAAAGGAGCTGGCATCTCACTCTCTTTGAATCTTCTTTATCATGCTAAGAGGAGCAGGAAAAAGCAAAAAATTTCAGAATTGCGCCTTGCAATGCGGAGAAATTACTGTTTGTGCATTTACAAAATTCATTGATTTTTGCCATTGAAAAACATCATGTTATTCATATACCAGAAATGATTGAAGCTACTGACTGAAGGAAAGGATCTGGCATCTCACTCTCTTTGAATCTTCTTTATCATGCTAAGAGGAGCAGGAAAAAGCAAAAAATTTCAGAATTGCACCTTGCAATGCGGAGAAATTACTGTTTGTGCATTTACAATATTCATTGATTTTTGCCATTGAAAAACGTCCAGAAATGATTGAAGCTACTGACTGAATGAAAGGAGCTGGCATCTCACTCTCTTTGAATCTTCTTTATCATGCTAAGAGGAGCAGGAAAAAGCAAAAAATTTCAGAATTGCACCTTGCAATGCGGAGAAATTACTGTTTGTGCATTTACAATATTCATTGATTTTTGCCATTGAAAAACGTCCAGAAATGATTGAAGCTACTGACTGAATGAAAGGAGCTGGCATCTCACTCTCTTTGAATCTTCTTTATCATGCTAAGAGGAGCAGGAAAAAGCAAAAAATTTCAGAATTGCACCTTGCAATGCGGAGAAATTACTGTTTGTGCATTTACAATATTCATTGATTTTTGCCATTGAAAAATGTCCAGAAATGATTGAAGCTACTGACTGAATGAAAGGAGCTGGCATCTCACTCTCTTTGAATCTTCTTTATCATGCTAAGAGGAGCAGGAAAAAGCAAAAAATTTCAGAATTGCGCCTTGCAATGCAGAGAAATTACTGTTTGTGCATTTACAAAATTCATTGATTTTTGCCATTGAAAAACATCATGTTATTCATATACCAGAAATGATTGAAGCTACTGACTGAAGGAAAGGATCTGGCATCTCACTCTCTTTGAATCTTCTTTATCATGCTAAGAGGAGCAGGAAAAAGCAAAAAATTTCAGAATTGCACCTTGCAATGCAGAGAAATTACTGTTTGTGCATTTACAATATTCATTGATTTTTGTCATTGAAAAACGTCCAGAAATGATTGAAGCTACTGACTGAATGAAAGGAGCTGGCATCTCACTCTCTTTGAATCTTCTTTATCATGCTAAGAGGAGCAGGAAAAAGCAAAAAATTTCAGAATTGCACCTTGCAATGCGGAGAAATTACTGTTTGTGCATTTACAATATTCATTGATTTTTGCCATTGAAAAATGTCCAGAAATGATTGAAGCTACTGACTGAATGAAAGGAGCTGGCATCTCACTCTCTTTGAATCTTCTTTATCATGCTAAGAGGAGCAGGAAAAAGCAAAAAATTTCAGAATTGCACCTTGCAATGCGGAGAAATTACTGTTTGTGCATTTACAATATTCATTGATTTTTGCCATTGAAAAACGTCCAGAAATGATTGAAGCTACTGACTGAATGAATGGAGCTGGCATCTCACTCTCTTTGAATCTTCTTTATCATGCTAAGAGGAGCAGGAAAAAGCAAAAAATTTCAGAATTGCACCTTGCAATGCGGAGAAATTACTGTTTGTGCATTTACAATATTCATTGATTTTTGCCATTGAAAAACGTCCAGAAATGATTGAAGCTACTGACTGAATGAAAGGAGCTGGCATCTCACTCTCTTTGAATCTTCTTTATCATGCTAAGAGGAGCAGGAAAAAGCAAAAAATTTCAGAATTGCACCTTGCAATGCGGAGAAATTACTGTTTGTGCATTTACAATATTCATTGATTTTTGCCATTGAAAAATGTCCAGAAATGATTGAAGCTACTGACTGAATGAAAGGAGCTGGCATCTCACTCTCTTTGAATCTTCTTTATCATGCTAAGAGGAGCAGGAAAAAGCAAAAAATTTCAGAATTGCGCCTTGCAATGCGGAGAAATTACTGTTTGTGCATTTACAAAATTCATTGATTTTTGCCATTGAAAAACATCATGTTATTCATATACCAGAAATGATTGAAGCTACTGACTGAAGGAAAGGATCTGGCATCTCACTCTCTTTGAATCTTCTTTATCATGCTAAGAGGAGCAGGAAAAAGCAAAAAATTTCAGAATTGCACCTTGCAATGCGGAGAAATTACTGTTTGTGCATTTACAATATTCATTGATTTTTGCCATTGAAAAACGTCCAGAAATGATTGAAGCTACTGACTGAATGAAAGGAGCTGGCATCTCACTCTCTTTGAATCTTCTTTATCATGCTAAGAGGAGCAGGAAAAAGCAAAAAATTTCAGAATTGCACCTTGCAATGCGGAGAAATTACTGTTTGTGCATTTACAATATTCATTGATTTTTGCCATTGAAAAACGTCCAGAAATGATTGAAGGTACTGACTGAATGAAAGGAGCTGGCATCTCACTCTCTTTGAATCTTCTTTATCATGCTAAGAGGAGCAGGAAAAAGCAAAAAATTTCAGAATTGCACCTTGCAATGCGGAGAAATTACTGTTTGTGCATTTACAATATTCATTGATTTTTGCCATTGAAAAATGTCCAGAAATGATTGAAGCTACTGACTGAATGAAAGGAGCTGGCATCTCACTCTCTTTGAATCTTCTTTATCATGCTAAGAGGAGCAGGAAAAAGCAAAAAATTTCAGAATTGCGCCTTGCAATGCGGAGAAATTACTGTTTGTGCATTTACAAAATTCATTGATTTTTGCCATTGAAAAACATCATGTTATTCATATACCAGAAATGATTGAAGCTACTGACTGAAGGAAAGGATCTGGCATCTCACTCTCTTTGAATCTTCTTTATCATGCTAAGAGGAGCAGGAAAAAGCAAAAAATTTCAGAATTGCACCTTGCAATGCGGAGAAATTACTGTTTGTGCATTTACAATATTCATTGATTTTTGCCATTGAAAAACGTCCAGAAATGATTGAAGCTACTGACTGAATGAAAGGAGCTGGCATCTCACTCTCTTTGAATCTTCTTTATCATGCTAAGAGGAGCAGGAGAAAGCAAAAAATTTCAGAATTGCACCTTGCAATGCGGAGAAATTACTGTTTGTGCATTTACAATATTCATTGATTTTTGCGATTGAAAAACATCATGTTATTCATATACCAGAAATGATTGAAGCTACTGACTGAATGAAAGGAGCTGGCATCTCACTCTCTTTGAATCTTCTTTATCATGCTAAGAGGAGCAGGAAAAAGCAAAAAATTTCAGAATTGCACCTTGCAATGCGGAGAAATTACTGTTTGTGCATTTACAATATTCAATGATTTTTGCCATTGAAAAACGTCCAGAAATGATTGAAGCTACTGACTGAATGAAAGGAGCTGGCATCTCACTCTCTTTGAATCTTGTTTATCATGCTAAGAGGAGCAGGAGAAAGCAAAAAATTTCAGAATTGCACCTTGCAATGCGGAGAAATTACTGTTTGTGCATTTACAATATTCATTGATTTTTGCCATTGAAAAACGTCCAGAAATGATTGAAGCTACTGACTGAATGAAAGGAGCTGGCATCTCACTCTCTTTGAATCTTCTTTATCATGCTAAGAGGAGCAGGAAAAAGCAAAAAATTTCAGAATTGCACCTTGCAATGCGGAGAAATTACTGTTTGTGCATTTACAATATTCATTGATTTTTGCTATTGAAAAACATCATGTTATTCATATACCAGAAATGATTGAAGCTACTGACTGAATGAAAGGAGCTGGCATCTCACTCTCTTTGAATCTTCTTTATCATGCTAAGAGGAGCAGGAAAAAGCAAAAAATTTCAGAATTGCACCTTGCAATGCGGAGAAATTACAGTTTGTGCATTTACAATATTCATTGATTTTTGCCATTGAAAAACGTCCAGAAATGATTGAAGCTACTGACTGAATGAAAGGAGCTGGCATCTCACTCTCTTTGAATCTTCTTTATCATGCTAAGAGGAGCAGGAAAAAGCAAAAAATTTCAGAATTGCACCTTGCAATGCGGAGAAATTACTGTTTGTGCATTTACAATATTCATTGATTTTTGCCATGAAAAACGTCCAGAAATGATTGAAGGTACTGACTGAATGAAAGGAGCTGGCATCTCACTCTCTTTGAATCTTCTTTATCATGCTAAGAGGAGCAGGAAAAAGCAAAAAATTTCAGAATTGCACCTTGCAATGCGGAGAAATTACTGTTTGTGCATTTACAATATTCATTGATTTTTGCCATTGAAAAACGTCCAGAAATGATTGAAGCTACTGACTGAATGAAAGGAGCTGGCATCTCACTCTCTTTGAATCTTCTTTATCATGCTAAGAGGAGCAGGAAAAAGCAAAAAATTTCAGAATTGCACCTTGCAATGTGGAGAAATTACTGTTTGTGCATTTACAATATTCATTGATTTTTGCCATTGAAAAATGTCCAGAAATGATTGAAGCTACTGACTGAATGAAAGGAGCTGGCATCTCACTCTCTTTGAATCTTCTTTATCATGCTAAGAGGAGCAGGAAAAAGCAAAAAATTTCAGAATTGCGCCTTGCAATGCGGAGAAATTACTGTTTGTGCATTTACAAAATTCATTGATTTTTGCCATTGAAAAACATCATGTTATTCATATACCAGAAATGATTGAAGCTACTGACTGAAGGAAAGGATATGGCATCTCACTCTCTTTGAATCTTCTTTATCATGCTTAGAGGAGCAGGAAAAAGCAAAAAATTTCAGAATTGCACCTTGCAATGCGGAGAAATTACTGTTTGTGCATTTACAATATTCATTGATTTTTGCCATTGAAAAACGTCCAGAAATGATTGAAGCTACTGACTGAATGAAAGGAGCTGGCATCTCACTCTCTTTGAATCTTCTTTATCATGCTAAGAGGAGCAGGAAAAAGCAAAAAATTTCAGAATTGCACCTTGCAATGCGGAGAAATTACTGTTTGTGCATTTACAATATTCATTGATTTTTGCGATTGAAAAACATCATGTTATTCATATACCAGAAATGATTGAAGCTACTGACTGAATGAAAGGAGCTGGCATCTCACTCTCTTTGAATCTTCTTTATCATGCTAAGAGGAGCAGGAAAAAGTAAAAAATTTCAGAATTGCACCTTGCAATGCGGAGAAATTACTGTTTGTGCATTTACAATATTCATTGATTTTTGCCATTGAAAAACGTCCAGAAATGATTGAAGCTACTGACTGAATGAAAGGAGCTGGCATCTCACTCTCTTTGAATCTTCTTTATCATGCTAAGAGGAGCAGGAAAAAGCAAAAAATTTCAGAATTGCACCTTGCAATGCGGAGAAATTACTGTTTGTGCATTTACAATATTCATTGATTTTTGCTATTGAAAAACATCATGTTATTCATATACCAGAAATGATTGAAGCTACTGACTGAATGAAAGGAGCTGGCATCTCACTCTCTTTGAATCTTCTTTATCATGCTAAGAGGAGCAGGAAAAAGGAAAAAATTTCAGAATTGCACCTTGCAATGCGGAGAAATTACAGTTTGTGCATTTACAATATTCATTGATTTTTGCCATTGAAAAACGTCCAGAAATGATTGAAGCTACTGACTGAATGAAAGGAGCTGGCATCTCACTCTCTTTGAATCTTCTTTATCATGCTAAGAGGAGCAGGAAAAAGCAAAAAATTTCAGAATTGCACCTTGCAATGCGGAGAAATTACTGTTTGTGCATTTACAATATTCATTGATTTTTGCCATTGAAAAAGGTCCAGAAATAATTGAAGGTACTGACTGAATGAAAGGAGCTGGCATCTCACTCTCTTTGAATCTTCTTTATCATGCTAAGAGGAGCAGGAAAAAGCAAAAAATTTCAGAATTGCACCTTGCAATGCGGAGAAATTACTGTTTGTGCATTTACAATATTCATTGATTTTTGCCATTGAAAAACGTCCAGAAATGATTGAAGCTACTGACTGAATGAAAGGAGCTGGCATCTCACTCTCTTTGAATCTTCTTTATCATGCTAAGAGGAGCAGGAAAAAGCAAAAAATTTCAGAATTGCACCTTGCAATGCGGAGAAATTACTGTTTGTGCATTTACAATATTCATTGATTTTTGCCATTGAAAAATGTCCAGAAATGATTGAAGCTACTGACTGAATGAAAGGAGCTGGCATCTCACTCTCTTTGAATCTTCTTTATCATGCTAAGAGGAGCAGGAAAAAGCAAAAAATTTCAGAATTGCGCCTTGCAATGCGGAGAAATTACGGTTTGTGCATTTACAAAATTCATTGATTTTTGCCATTGAAAAACATCATGTTATTCATATACCAGAAATGATTGAAGCTACTGACTGAAGGAAAGGATCTGGCATCTCACTCTCTTTGAATCTTCTTTATCATGCTAAAAGGAGCAGGAAAAAGCAAAAAATTTCAGAATTGCACCTTGCAATGCGGAGAAATTACTGTTTGTGCATTTACAATATTCATTGATTTTTGCCATTGAAAAACGTCCAGAAATGATTGAAGCTACTGACTGAATGAAAGGAGCTGGCATCTCACTCTCTTTGAATCTTCTTTATCATGCTAAGAGGAGCAGGAGAAAGCAAAAAATTTCAGAATTGCACCTTGCAATGCGGAGAAATTACTGTTTGTGCATTTACAATATTCATTGATTTTTGCGATTGAAAAACATCATGTTATTCATATACCAGAAATGATTGAAGCTACTGACTGAATGAAAGGAGCTGGCATCTCACTCTCTTTGAATCTTCTTTATCATGCTAAGAGGAGCAGGAAAAAGTAAAAAATTTCAGAATTGCACCTTGCAATGCGGAGAAATTACTGTTTGTGCATTTACAATATTCAATGATTTTTGCCATTGAAAAACGTCCAGAAATGATTGAAGCTACTGACTGAATGAAAGGAGCTGGCATCTCACTCTCTTTGAATCTTCTTTATCATGCTAAGAGGAGCAGGAAAAAGCAAAAAATTTCAGAATTGCACCTTGCAATGCGGAGAAATTACTGTTTGTGCATTTACAATATTCATTGATTTTTGCCATTGAAAAACGTCCAGAAATGATTGAAGCTACTGACTGAATGAAAGGAGCTGGCATCTCACTCTCTTTGAATCTTCTTTATCATGCTAAGAGGAGCAGGAAAAAGCAAAAAATTTCAGAATTGCACCTTGCAATGTGGAGAAATTACTGTTTGTGCATTTACAATATTCATTGATTTTTGCCATTGAAAAATGTCCAGAAATGATTGAAGCTACTGACTGAATGAAAGGAGCTGGCATCTCACTCTCTTTGAATCTTCTTTATCATGCTAAGAGGAGCAGGAAAAAGCAAAAAATTTCAGAATTGCGCCTTGCAATGCGGAGAAATTACTGTTTGTGCATTTACAAAATTCATTGATTTTTGCCATTGAAAAACATCATGTTATTCATATACCAGAAATGATTGAAGCTACTGACTGAAGGAAAGGATATGGCATCTCACTCTCTTTGAATCTTCTTTATCATGCTTAGAGGAGCAGGAAAAAGCAAAAAATTTCAGAATTGCACCTTGCAATGCGGAGAAATTACTGTTTGTGCATTTACAATATTCATTGATTTTTGCCATTGAAAAACGTCCAGAAATGATTGAAGCTACTGACTGAATGAAAGGAGCTGGCATCTCACTCTCTTTGAATCTTCTTTATCATGCTAAGAGGAGCAGGAAAAAGCAAAAAATTTCAGAATTGCACCTTGCAATGCGGAGAAATTACTGTTTGTGCATTTACAATATTCATTGATTTTTGCGATTGAAAAACATCATGTTATTCATATACCAGAAATGATTGAAGCTACTGACTGAATGAAAGGAGCTGGCATCTCACTCTCTTTGAATCTTCTTTATCATGCTAAGAGGAGCAGGAAAAAGTAAAAAATTTCAGAATTGCACCTTGCAATGCGGAGAAATTACTGTTTGTGCATTTACAATATTCATTGATTTTTGCCATTGAAAAACGTCCAGAAATGATTGAAGCTACTGACTGAATGAAAGGAGCTGGCATCTCACTCTCTTTGAATCTTCTTTATCATGCTAAGAGGAGCAGGAAAAAGCAAAAAATTTCAGAATTGCACCTTGCAATGCGGAGAAATTACTGTTTGTGCATTTACAATATTCATTAATTTTTGCTATTGAAAAACATCATGTTATTCATATACCAGAAATGATTGAAGCTACTGACTGAATGAAAGGAGCTGGCATCTCACTCTCTTTGAATCTTCTTTATCATGCTAAGAGGAGCAGGAAAAAGCAAAAAATTTCAGAATTGCACCTTGCAATGCGGAGAAATTACAGTTTGTGCATTTACAATATTCATTGATTTTTGCCATTGAAAAACGTCCAGAAATGATTGAAGCTACTGACTGAATGAAAGGAGCTGGCATCTCACTCTCTTTGAATCTTCTTTATCATGCTAAGAGGAGCAGGAAAAAGCAAAAAATTTCAGAATTGCACCTTGCAATGCGGAGAAATTACTGTTTGTGCATTTACAATATTCATTGATTTTTGCCATTGAAAAAGGTCCAGAAATAATTGAAGGTACTGACTGAATGAAAGGAGCTGGCATCTCACTCTCTTTGAATCTTCTTTATCATGCTAAGAGGAGCAGGAAAAAGCAAAAAATTTCAGAATTGCACCTTGCAATGCGGAGAAATTACTGTTTGTGCATTTACAATATTCATTGATTTTTGCCATTGAAAAACGTCCAGAAATGATTGAAGCTACTGACTGAATGAAAGGAGCTGGCATCTCACTCTCTTTGAATCTTCTTTATCATGCTAAGAGGAGCAGGAAAAAGCAAAAAATTTCAGAATTGCACCTTGCAATGCGGAGAAATTACTGTTTGTGCATTTACAATATTCATTGATTTTTGCCATTGAAAAATGTCCAGAAATGATTGAAGCTACTGACTGAATGAAAGGAGCTGGCATCTCACTCTCTTTGAATCTTCTTTATCATGCTAAGAGGAGCAGGAAAAAGCAAAAAATTTCAGAATTGCGCCTTGCAATGCGGAGAAATTACTGTTTGTGCATTTACAAAATTCATTGATTTTTGCCATTGAAAAACATCATGTTATTCATATACCAGAAATGATTGAAGCTACTGACTGAAGGAAAGGATCTGGCATCTCACTCTCTTTGAATCTTCTTTATCATGCTAAGAGGAGCAGGAAAAAGCAAAAAATTTCAGAATTGCACCTTGCAATGCGGAGAAATTACTGTTTGTGCATTTACAATATTCATTGATTTTTGCCATTGAAAAACGTCCAGAAATGATTGAAGCTACTGACTGAATGAAAGGAGCTGGCATCTCACTCTCTTTGAATCTTCTTTATCATGCTAAGAGGAGCAGGAAAAAGCAAAAAATTTCAGAATTGCACCTTGCAATGCGGAGAAATTACTGTTTGTGCATTTACAATATTCATTGATTTTTGCCATTGAAAAACGTCCAGAAATGATTGAAGCTACTGACTGAATGAAAGGAGCTGGCATCTCACTCTCTTTGAATCTTCTTTATCATGCTAAGAGGAGCAGGAAAAAGCAAAAAATTTCAGAATTGCACCTTGCAATGCGGAGAAATTACTGTTTGTGCATTTACAATATTCATTGATTTTTGCCATTGAAAAATGTCCAGAAATGATTGAAGCTACTGACTGAATGAAAGGAGCTGGCATCTCACTCTCTTTGAATCTTCTTTATCATGCTAAGAGGAGCAGGAAAAAGCAAAAAATTTCAGAATTGCGCCTTGCAATGCAGAGAAATTACTGTTTGTGCATTTACAAAATTCATTGATTTTTGCCATTGAAAAACATCATGTTATTCATATAACAGAAATGATTGAAGCTACTGACTGAAGGAAAGGATCTGGCATCTCACTCTCTTTGAATCTTCTTTATCATGCTAAGAGGAGCAGGAAAAAGCAAAAAATTTCAGAATTGCACCTTGCAATGCAGAGAAATAACTGTTTGTGCATTTACAATATTCATTGATTTTTGTCATTGAAAAACGTCCAGAAATGATTGAAGCTACTGACTGAATGAAAGGAGCTGGCATCTCACTCTCTTTGAATCTTCTTTATCATGCTAAGAGGAGCAGGAAAAAGCAAAAAATTTCAGAATTGCACCTTGCAATGCGGAGAAATTACTGTTTGTGCATTTACAATATTCATTGATTTTTGCCATTGAAAAATGTCCAGAAATGATTGAAGCTACTGACTGAATGAAAGGAGCTGGCATCTCACTCTCTTTGAATCTTCTTT
This sequence comes from Phyllobates terribilis, assembly GCF_046119375.1. Taxonomy (NCBI): domain Eukaryota; kingdom Metazoa; phylum Chordata; class Amphibia; order Anura; family Dendrobatidae; genus Phyllobates; species Phyllobates terribilis. The sequence continues at coordinate 145,155 of NW_027364451.1, read as the reverse complement.
ATCATGCTAAGAGGAGCAGGAAAAAGCAAAAAATTTCAGAATTGCACATTGCAATGCGGAGAAATTACTGTTTGTGCATTTACAATATTCATTGATTTTTGCCATTGAAAAACGTCCAGAAATGATTGAAGCTACTGACTGAATGAAAGGAGCTGGCATCTCACTCTCTTTGAATCTTCTTTATCATGCTAAGAGGAGCAGGAAAAAGCAAAAAATTTCAGAATTGCACCTTGCAATGCGGAGAAATTACTGTTTGTGCATTTACAATATTCATTGATTTTTGCCATTGAAAAACGTCCAGAAATGATTGAAGCTACTGACTGAATGAAAGGAGCTGGCATCTCACTCTCTTTGAATCTTCTTTATCATGCTAAGAGGAGCAGGAAAAAGCAAAAAATTTCAGAATTGCACCTTGCAATGCGGAGAAATTACTGTTTGTGCATTTACAATATTCATTGATTTTTGCCATTGAAAAATGTCCAGAAATGATTGAAGCTACTGACTGAATGAAAGGAGCTGGCATCTCACTCTCTTTGAATCTTCTTTATCATGCTAAGAGGAGCAGGAAAAAGCAAAAAATTTCAGAATTGCGCCTTGCAATGCGGAGAAATTACTGTTTGTGCATTTACAAAATTCATTGATTTTTGCCATTGAAAAACATCATGTTATTCATATACCAGAAATGATTGAAGCTACTGACTGAAGGAAAGGATCTGGCATCTCACTCTCTTTGAATCTTCTTTATCATGCTAAGAGGAGCAGGAAAAAGCAAAAAATTTCAGAATTGCACCTTGCAATGCGGAGAAATTACTGTTTGTGCATTTACAATATTCATTGATTTTTGCCATTGAAAAACGTCCAGAAATGATTGAAGCTACTGACTGAATGAAAGGAGCTGGCATCTCACTCTCTTTGAATCTTCTTTATCATGCTAAGAGGAGCAGGAAAAAGCAAAAAATTTCAGAATTGCACCTTGCAATGCGGAGAAATTACTGTTTGTGCATTTACAATATTCATTGATTTTTGCCATTGAAAAACGTCCAGAAATGATTGAAGCTACTGACTGAATGAAAGGAGCTGGCATCTCACTCTCTTTGAATCTTCTTTATCATGCTAAGAGGAGCAGGAAAAAGCAAAAAATTTCAGAATTGCACCTTGCAATGCGGAGAAATTACTGTTTGTGCATTTACAATATTCATTGATTTTTGCCATTGAAAAATGTCCAGAAATGATTGAAGCTACTGACTGAATGAAAGGAGCTGGCATCTCACTCTCTTTGAATCTTCTTTATCATGCTAAGAGGAGCAGGAAAAAGCAAAAAATTTCAGAATTGCACCTTGCAATGCGGAGAAATTACTGTTTGTGCATTTACAAAATTCATTGATTTTTGCCATTGAAAAACATCATGTTATTCATATACCAGAAATGATTGAAGCTACTGACTGAAGGAAAGGATCTGGCATCTCAATCTCTTTGAATCTTCTTTATCATGCTAAGAGGAGCAGGAAAAAGCAAAAAATTTCAGAATTGCACCTTGCAATGCGGAGAAATTACTGTTTGTGCATTTACAATATTCATTGATTTTTGCCATTGAAAAACGTCCAGAAATGATTGAAGCTACTGACTGAATGAAAGGAGCTGGCATCTCACTCTCTTTGAATCTTCTTTATCATGCTAAGAGGAGCAGGAAAAAGCAAAAAATTTCAGAATTGCACCTTGCAATGCGGAGAAATTACTGTTTGTGCATTTACAATATTCATTGATTTTTGCGATTGAAAAACATCATGTTATTCATATACCAGAAATGATTGAAGCTACTGACTGAATGAAAGGAGCTGGCATCTCACTCTCTTTGAATCTTCTTTATCATGCTAAGAGGAGCAGGAAAAAGTAAAAAATTTCAGAATTGCACCTTGCAATGCGGAGAAATTACTGTTTGTGCATTTACAATATTCAATGATTTTTGCCATTGAAAAACGTCCAGAAATGATTGAAGCTACTGACTGAATGAAAGGAGCTGGCATCTCACTCTCTTTGAATCTTGTTTATCATGCTAAGAGGAGCAGGAAAAAGCAAAAAATTTCAGAATTGCACCTTGCAATGCGGAGAAATTACTGTTTGTGCATTTACAATATTCATTGATTTTTGCCATTGAAAAACGTCCAGAAATGATTGAAGCTACTGACTGAATGAAAGGAGCTGGCATCTCACTCTCTTTGAATCTTCTTTATCATGCTAAGAGGAGCAGGAAAAAGCAAAAAATTTCAGAATTGCACCTTGCAATGCGGAGAAATTACTGTTTGTGCATTTACAATATTCATTGATTTTTGCTATTGAAAAACATCATGTTATTCATATACCAGAAATGATTGAAGCTACTGACTGAATGAAAGGAGCTGGCATCTCACTCTCTTTGAATCTTCTTTATCATGCTAAGAGGAGCAGGAAAAAGCAAAAAATTTCAGAATTGCACCTTGCAATGCGGAGAAATTACAGTTTGTGCATTTACAATATTCATTGATTTTTGCCATTGAAAAACGTCCAGAAATGATTGAAGCTACTGACTGAATGAAAGGAGCTGGCATCTCACTCTCTTTGAATCTTCTTTATCATGCTAAGAGGAGCAGGAAAAAGCAAAAAATTTCAGAATTGCACCTTGCAATGCGGAGAAATTACTGTTTGTGCATTTACAATATTCATTGATTTTTGCCATTGAAAAACGTCCAGAAATGATTGAAGGTACTGACTGAATGAAAGGAGCTGGCATCTCACTCTCTTTGAATCTTCTTTATCCTGCTAAGAGGAGCAGGAAAAAGCAAAAAATTTCAGAATTGCACCTTGCAATGCGGAGAAATTACTGTTTGTGCATTTACAATATTCATTGATTTTTGCCATTGAAAAACGTCCAGAAATGATTGAAGCTACTGACTGAATGAAAGGAGCTGGCATCTCACTCTCTTTGAATCTTCTTTATCATGCTAAGAGGAGCAGGAAAAAGCAAAAAATTTCAGAATTGCACCTTGCAATGCGGAGAAATTACTGTTTGTGCATTTACAATATTCATTGATTTTTGCCATTGAAAAATGTCCAGAAATGATTGAAGCTACTGACTGAATGAAAGGAGCTGGCATCTCACTATCTTTGAATCTTCTTTATCATGCTAAGAGGAGCAGGAAAAAGCAAAAAATTTCAGAATTGCGCCTTGCAATGCGGAGAAATTACTGTTTGTGCATTTACAAAATTCATTGATTTTTGCCATTGAAAAACATCATGTTATTCATATACCAGAAATGATTGAAGCTACTGACTGAAGGAAAGGATATGGCATCTCACTCTCTTTGAATCTTCTTTATCATGCTTAGAGGAGCAGGAAAAAGCAAAAAATTTCAGAATTGCACCTTGCAATGCGGAGAAATTACTGTTTGTGCATTTACAATATTCATTGATTTTTGCCATTGAAAAATGTCCAGAAATGATTGAAGCTACTGACTGAATGAAAGGAGCTGGCATCTCACTCTCTTTGAATCTTCTTTATCATGCTAAGAGGAGCAGGAAAAAGCAAAAAATTTCAGAATTGCACCTTGCAATGCGGAGAAATTACTGTTTGTGCATTTACAATATTCATTGATTTTTGCGATTGAAAAACATCATGTTATTCATATACCAGAAATGATTGAAGCTACTGACTGAATGAAAGGAGCTGGAATCTCACTCTCTTTGAATCTTCTTTATCATGCTAAGAGGAGCAGGAAAAAGTAAAAAATTTCAGAATTGCACCTTGCAATGCGGAGAAATTACTGTTTGTGCATTTACAATATTCATTGATTTTTGCCATTGAAAAACGTCCAGAAATGATTGAAGCTACTGACTGAATGAAAGGAGCTGGCATCTCACTCTCTTTGAATCTTCTTTATCATGCTAAGAGGAGCAGGAAAAAGCAAAAAATTTCAGAATTGCACCTTGCAATGCGGAGAAATTACTGTTTGTGCATTTACAATATTCATTGATTTTTGCTATTGAAAAACATCATGTTATTCATATACCAGAAATGATTGAAGCTACTGACTGAATGAAAGGAGCTGGCATCTCACTCTCTTTGAATCTTCTTTATCATGCTAAGAGGAGCAGGAAAAAGCAAAAAATTTCAGAATTGCACCTTGCAATGCGGAGAAATTACTGTTTGTGCATTTACAATATTCATTGATTTTTGCCATTGAAAAAGGTCCAGAAATAATTGAAGGTACTGACTGAATGAAAGGAGCTGGCATCTCACTCTCTTTTAATCTTCTTTATCATGCTAAGAGGAGCAGGAAAAAGCAAAAAATTTCAGAATTGCACCTTGCAATGCGGAGAAATTACTGTTTGTGCATTTACAATATTCATTGATTTTTGCCATTGAAAAACGTCCAGAAATGATTGAAGCTACTGACTGAATGAAAGGAGCTGGCATCTCACTCTCTTTGAATCTTCTTTATCATGCTAAGAGGAGCAGGAAAAAGCAAAAAATTTCAGAATTGCACCTTGCAATGCGGAGAAATTACTGTTTGTGCATTTACAATATTCATTGATTTTTGCCATTGAAAAATGTCCAGAAATGATTGAAGCTACTGACTGAATGAAAGGAGCTGGCATCTCACTCTCTTTGAATCTTCTTTATCATGCTAAGAGGAGCAGGAAAAAGCAAAAAATTTCAGAATTGCGCCTTGCAATGCGGAGAAATTATTGTTTGTGCATTTACAAAATTCATTGATTTTTGCCATTGAAAAACATCATGTTATTCATATACCAGAAATGATTGAAGCTACTGACTGAAGGAAAGGATCTGGCATCTCACTCTCTTTGAATCTTCTTTATCATGCTTAGAGGAGCAGGAAAAAGCAAAAAATTTCAGAATTGCACCTTGCAATGCGGAGAAATTACTGTTTGTGCATTTACAATATTCATTGATTTTTGCCATTGAAAAACGTCCAGAAATGATTGAAGCTACTGACTGAATGAAAGGAGCTGGCATCTCACTCTCTTTGAATCTTCTTTATCATGCTAAGAGGAGCAGGAAAAAGCAAAAAATTTCAGAATTGCACCTTGCAATGCGGAGAAATTACTGTTTGTGCATTTACAATATTCATTGATTTTTGCCATTGAAAAACGTCCAGAAATGATTGAAGCTACTGACTGAATGAAAGGAGCTGGCATCTCACTCTCTTTGAATCTTCTTTATCATGCTAAGAGGAGCAGGAAAAAGCAAAAAATTTCAGAATTGCACCTTGCAATGCGGAGAAATTACTGTTTGTGCATTTACAATATTCATTGATTTTTGCCATTGAAAAACATCATGTTATTCATATACCAGAAATGATTGAAGCTACTGACTGAATGAAAGGAGCTGGCATCTCAATCTCTTTGAATCTTCTTTATCATGCTAAGAGGAGCAGGAAAAAGTAAAAAATTTCAGAATTGCACCTTGCAATGCGGAGAAATTACTGTTTGTGCATTTATAATATTCAATGATTTTTGCCATTGAAAAACGTCCAGAAATGATTGAAGCTACTGACTGAACGAAAGGAGCTTGGCATCTCACTCTCTTTGAATCTTCTTTATCATGCTAAGAGGAGCAGGAAAAAGCAAAAAATTTCAGAATTGCACCTTGCAATGCGGAGAAATTACTGTTTGTGCATTTACAATATTCATTGATTTTTGCCATTGAAAAACATCATGTTATTCATGTACCAGAAATGTTTGAAGCTACTGACTGAATGAAAGGAGCTGGCATCTCACTCTCTTTGAATCTTCTTTATCATGCTAAGAGGAGCAGGAAAAAGCAAAAAATTTCAGAATTGCACATTGCAATGCGGAGAAATTACTGTTTGTGCATTTACAATATTCATAGATTTTTGCCATTGAAAAACGTCCAGAAATGATTGAAGCTACTGACTGAATGAAAGGAGCTGGCATCTCACTCTCTTTGAATCTTCTTTATCATGCTAAGAGGAGCAGGAAAAAGCAAAAAATTTCAGAATTGCACCTTGCAATGCGGAGAAATTACTGTTTGTGCATTTACAATATTCATTGATTTTTGCCATTGAAAAACGTCCAGAAATGATTGAAGCTACTGACTGAATGAAAGGAGCTGGCATCTCACTCTCTTTGAATCTTCTTTATCATGCTAAGAGGAGCAGGAAAAAGCAAAAAATTTCAGAATTGCACCTTGCAATGCGGAGAAATTACTGTTTGTGCATTTACAATATTCATTGATTTTTGCCATTGAAAAATGTCCAGAAATGATTGAAGCTACTGACTGAATGAAAGGAGCTGGCATCTCACTCTCTTTGAATCTTCTTTATCATGCTAAGAGGAGCAGGAAAAAGCAAAAAATTTCAGAATTGCGCCTTGCAATGCGGAGAAATTACTGTTTGTGCATTTACAAAATTCATTGATTTTTGCCATTGAAAAACATCATGTTATTCATATACCAGAAATGATTGAAGCTACTGACTGAAGGAAAGGATCTGGCATCTCACTCTCTTTGAATCTTCTTTATCATGCTAAGAGGAGCAGGAAAAAGCAAAAAATTTCAGAATTGCACCTTGCAATGCGGAGAAATTACTGTTTGTGCATTTACAATATTCATTGATTTTTGCCATTGAAAAACGTCCAGAAATGATTGAAGCTACTGACTGAATGAAAGGAGCTGGCATCTCACTCTCTTTGAATCTTCTTTATCATGCTAAGAGGAGCAGGAAAAAGCAAAAAATTTCAGAATTGCACCTTGCAATGCGGAGAAATTACTGTTTGTGCATTTACAATATTCATTGATTTTTGCCATTGAAAAACGTCCATAAATGATTGAAGCTACTGACTGAATGAAAGGAGCTGGCATCTCACTCTCTTTGAATCTTCTTTATCATGCTAAGAGGAGCAGGAAAAAGCAAAAAATTTCAGAATTGCACCTTGCAATGCGGAGAAATTACTGTTTGTGCATTTACAATATTCATTGATTTTTGCCATTGAAAAAGGTCCAGAAATAATTGAAGGTACTGACTGAATGAAAGGAGCTGGCATCTCACTCTCTTTGAATCTTCTTTATCATGCTAAGAGGAGCAGGAAAAAGCAAAAAATTTCAGAATTGCACCTTGCAATGCGGAGAAATTACTGTTTGTGCATTTACAATATTCATTGATTTTTGCCATTGAAAAACGTCCAGAAATGATTGAAGCTACTGACTGAATGAAAGGAGCTGGCATCTCACTCTCTTTGAATCTTCTTTATCATGCTAAGAGGAGCAGGAAAAAGCAAAAAATTTCAGAATTGCACCTTGCAATGCGGAGAAATTACTGTTTGTGCATTTACAATATTCATTGATTTTTGCCATTGAAAAATGTCCAGAAATGATTGAAGCTACTGACTGAATGAAAGGAGCTGGCATCTCACTCTCTTTGAATCTTCTTTATCATGCTAAGAGGAGCAGGAAAAAGCAAAAAATTTCAGAATTGCGCCTTGCAATGCGGAGAAATTACTGTTTGTGCATTTACAAAATTCATTGATTTTTGCCATTGAAAAACATCATGTTATTCATATACCAGAAATGATTGAAGCTACTGACTGAAGGAAAGGATCTGGCATCTCACTCTCTTTGAATCTTCTTTATCATGCTTAGAGGAGCAGGAAAAAGCAAAAAATTTCAGAATTGCACCTTGCAATGCGGAGAAATTACTGTTTGTGCATTTACAATATTCATTGATTTTTGCCATTGAAAAACGTCCAGAAATGATTGAAGCTACTGACTGAATGAAAGGAGCTGGCATCTCACTCTCTTTGAATCTTCTTTATCATGCTAAGAGGAGCAGGAAAAAGCAAAAAATTTCAGAATTGCACCTTGCAATGCGGAGAAATTACTGTTTGTGCATTTACAATATTCATTGATTTTTGCGATTGAAAAACATCATGTTATTCATATACCAGAAATGATTGAAGCTACTGACTGAATGAAAGGAGCTGGCATCTCACTCTCTTTGAATCTTCTTTATCGTGCTAAGAGGAGCAGGAAAAAGTAAAAAATTTCAGAATTGCACCTTGCAATGCGGAGAAATTACTGTTTGTGCATTTACAATATTCAATGATTTTTGCCATTGAAAAACGTCCAGAAATGATTGAAGCTACTGACTGAATGAAAGGAGCTGGCATCTCACTCTCTTTGAATCTTGTTTATCATGCTAAGAGGAGCAGGAAAAAGCAAAAAATTTCAGAATTGCACCTTGCAATGCGGAGAAATTACTGTTTGTGCATTTACAATATTCATTGATTTTTGCCATTGAAAAACATCCAGAAATGATTGAAGCTACTGACTGAATGAAAGGAGCTGGCATCTCACTCTCTTTGAATCTTCTTTATCATGCTAAGAGGAGCAGGAAAAAGCAAAAAATTTCAGAATTGCACCTTGCAATGCGGAGAAATTACTGTTTGTGCATTTATAATATTCAATGATTTTTGCCATTGAAAAACGTCCAGAAATGATTGAAGCTACTGACTGAACGAAAGGAGCTGGCATCTCACTCTCTTTGAATCTTCTTTATCATGCTAAGAGGAGCAGGAAAAAGCAAAAAATTTCAGAATTGCACCTTGCAATGCGGAGAAATTACTTTTTGTGCATTTACAATATTCATTGATTTTTGCCATTGAAAAACATCATGTTATTCATGTACCAGAAATGTTTGAAGCTACTGACTGAATGAAAGGAGCTGGCATCTCACTCTCTTTAAATCTTCTTTATCATGCTAAGAGGAGCAGGAAAAAGCAAAAAATTTCAGAATTGCACATTGCAATGCGGAGAAATTACTGTTTGTGCATTTACAATATTCATTGATTTTTGCCATTGAAAAACGTCCAGAAATGATTGAAGCTACTGACTGAATGAAAGGAGCTGGCATCTCACTCTCTTTGAATCTTCTTTATCATGCTAAGAGGAGCAGGAAAAAGCAAAAAATTTCAGAATTGCACCTTGCAATGCGGAGAAATTACTGTTTGTGCATTTACAATATTCATTGATTTTTGCCATTGAAAAACGTCCAGAAATGATTGAAGCTACTGACTGAATGAAAGGAGCTGGCATCTCACTCTCTTTGAATCTTCTTTATCATGCTAAGAGGAGCAGGAAAAAGCAAAAAATTTCAGAATTGCACCTTGCAATGCGGAGAAATTACTGTTTGTGCATTTACAATATTCATTGATTTTTGCCATTGAAAAATGTCCAGAAATGATTGAAGCTACTGACTGAATGAAAGGAGCTGGCATCTCACTCTCTTTGAATCTTCTTTATCATGCTAAGAGGAGCAGGAAAAAGCAAAAAATTTCAGAATTGCGCCTTGCAATGCGGAGAAATTACTGTTTGTGCATTTACAAAATTCATTGATTTTTGCCATTGAAAAACATCATGTTATTCATATACCAGAAATGATTGAAGCTACTGACTGAAGGAAAGGATCTGGCATCTCACTCTCTTTGAATCTTCTTTATCATGCTAAGAGGAGCAGGAAAAAGCAAAAAATTTCAGAATTGCACCTTGCAATGCGGAGAAATTACTGTTTGTGCATTTACAATATTCATTGATTTTTGCCATTGAAAAACGTCCAGAAATGATTGAAGCTACTGACTGAATGAAAGGAGCTGGCATCTCACTCTCTTTGAATCTTCTTTATCATGCTAAGAGGAGCAGGAAAAAGCAAAAAATTTCAGAATTGCACCTTGCAATGCGGAGAAATTACTGTTTGTGCATTTACAATATTCATTGATTTTTGCCATTGAAAAACGTCCATAAATGATTGAAGCTACTGACTGAATGAAAGGAGCTGGCATCTCACTCTCTTTGAATCTTCTTTATCATGCTAAGAGGAGCAGGAAAAAGCAAAAAATTTCAGAATTGCACCTTGCAATGCGGAGAAATTACTGTTTGTGCATTTACAATATTCATTGATTTTTGCCATTGAAAAACGTTAATAAATGAATGAAGCTACTGACTGAATGAAAGGAGCTGGCATCTCACTCTCTTTGAATCTTCTTTATCATGCTAAGAGGAGCAGGAAAAAGCAAAAAATTTCAGAATTGCACCTTGCAATGCGGAGAAATTACTGTTTGTGCATTTACAATATTCATTGATTTTTGCCATTGAAAAATGTCCAGAAATGATTGAAGCTACTGACTGAATGAAAGGAGCTGGCATCTCACTCTCTTTGAATCTTCTTTATCATGCTAAGAGGAGCAGGAAAAAGCAAAAAATTTCAGAATTGCGCCTTGCAATGCGGAGAAATTACTGTTTGTGCATTTACAAAATTCATTTATTTTTGCCATTGAAAAACATCATGTTATTCATATACCAGAAATGATTGAAGTTACTGACTGAAGGAAAGGATCTGGCATCTCACTCTCTTTGAATCTTCTTTATCATGCTTAGAGGAGCAGGAAAAAGCAAAAAATTTCAGAATTGCACCTTGCAATGCGGAGAAATTACTGTTTGTGCATTTACAATATTCATTGATTTTTGCCATTGAAAAACGTCCAGAAATGATTGAAGCTACTGACTGAATGAAAGGAGCTGGCATCTCACTCTCTTTGAATCTTCTTTATCATGCTAAGAGGAGCAGGAAAAAGCAAAAAATTTCAGAATTGCACCTTGCAATGCGGAGAAATTACTGTTTGTGCATTTACAATATTCATTGATTTTTGCGATTGAAAAACATCATGTTATTCATATACCAGAAATGATTGAAGCTACTGACTGAATGAAAGGAGCTGGCATCTCACTCTCTTTGAATCTTCTTTATCATGCTAAGAGGAGCAGGAAAAAGTAAAAAATTTCAGAATTGCACCTTGCAATGCGGAGAAATTACTGTTTGTGCATTTACAATATTCAATGATTTTTGCCATTGAAAAACGTCCAGAAATGATTGAAGCTACTGACTGAATGAAAGGAGCTGGCATCTCACTCTCTTTGAATCTTGTTTATCATGCTAAGAGGAGCAGGAAAAAGCAAAAAATTTCAGAATTGCACCTTGTAATGCGGAGAAATTACTGTTTGTGCATTTACAATATTCATTGATTTTTGCCATTGAAAAACGTCCAGAAATGATTGAAGCTACTGACTGAATGAAAGGAGCTGGCATCTCACTCTCTTTGAATCTTCTTTATCATGCTAAGAGGAGCAGGAAAAAGCAAAAAATTTCAGAATTGCACCTTGCAATGCGGAGAAATTACTGTTTGTGCATTTACAATATTCATTGATTTTTGCCATTGAAAAACATCATGTTATTCATATACCAGAAATGATTGAAGCTACTGACTGAATGAAAGGAGCTGGCATCTCACTCTCTTTGAATCTTCTTTATCATGCTACGAGGAGCAGGAAAAAGTAAAAAATTTCAGAATTGCACCTTGCAATGCGGAGAAATTACTGTTTGTGCATTTATAATATTCAATGATTTTTGCCATTGAAAAACGTCCAGAAATGATTGAAGCTACTGACTGAACGAAAGGAGCTGGCATCTCACTCTCTTTGAATCTTCTTTATCATGCTAAGAGGAGCAGGAAAAAGCAAAAAATTTCAGAATTGCACCTTGCAATGCGGAGAAATTACTGTTTGTGCATTTAAAATATTCATTGATTTTTGCCATTGAAAAACATCATGTTATTCATGTACCAGAAATGTTTGAAGCTACTGACTGAATGAAAGGAGCTGGCATCTCACTCTCTTTGAATCTTCTTTATCATGCTAAGAGGAGCAGGAAAAAGCAAAAAATTTCAGAATTGCACATTGCAATGCGGAGAAATTACTGTTTGTGCATTTACAATATTCATTGATTTTTGCCATTGAAAAACGTCCAGAAATGATTGAAGCTACTGACTGAATGAAAGGAGCTGGCATCTCACTCTCTTTGAATCTTCTTTATCATGCTAAGAGGAGCAGGAAAAAGCAAAAAATTTCAGAATTGCACCTTGCAATGCGGAGAAATTACTGTTTGTGCATTTACAATATTCATTGATTTTTGCCATTGAAAAACGTCCAGAAATGATTGAAGCTACTGACTGAATGAAAGGAGCTGGCATCTCACTCTCTTTGAATCTTCTTTATCATGCTAAGAGGAGCAGGAAAAAGCAAAAAATTTCAGAATTGCACCTTGCAATGCGGAGAAATTACTGTTTGTGCATTTACAATATTCATTGATTTTTGCCATTGAAAAATGTCCAGAAATGATTGAAGCTACTGACTGAATGAAAGGAGCTGGCATCTCACTCTCTTTGAATCTTCTTTATCATGCTAAGAGGAGCAGGAAAAAGCAAAAAATTTCAGAATTGCACCTTGCAATGCGGAGAAATTACTGTTTGTGCATTTACAATATTCATTGATTTTTGCCATTGAAAAACATCATGTTATTCATATACCAGAAATGATTGAAGCTACTGACTGAATGAAAGGAGCTGGCATCTCACTCTCTTTGAATCTTCTTTATCATGCTAAGAGGAGCAGGAAAAAGTAAAAAATTTCAGAATTGCACCTTGCAATGCGGAGAAATTACTGTTTGTGCATTTATAATATTCAATGATTTTTGCCATTGAAAAACGTCCAGAAATGATTGAAGCTACTGACTGAACGAAAGGAGCTGGCATCTCACTCTCTTTGAATCTTCTTTATCATGCTAAGAGGAGCAGGAAAAAGCAAAAAATTTCAGAATTGCCCTTGCAATGCGGAGAAATTACTGTTTGTGCATTTAAAATATTCATTGATTTTTGCCATTGAAAAACATCATGTTATTCATGTACCAGAAATGTTTGAAGCTACTGACTGAATGAAAGGAGCTGGCATCTCACTCTCTTTGAATCTTCTTTATCATGCTAAGAGGAGCAGGAAAAAGCAAAAAATTTCAGAATTGCACATTGCAATGCGGAGAAATTACTGTTTGTGCATTTACAATATTCATTGATTTTTGCCATTGAAAAACGTCCAGAAATGATTGAAGCTACTGACTGAATGAAAGGAGCTGGCATCTCACTCTCTTTGAATCTTCTTTATCATGCTAAGAGGAGCAGGAAAAAGCAAAAAATTTCAGAATTGCACCTTGCAATGCGGAGAAATTACTGTTTGTGCATTTACAATATTCATTGATTTTTGCCATTGAAAAATGTCCAGAAATGATTGAAGCTACTGACTGAATGAAAGGAGCTGGCATCTCACTCTCTTTGAATCTTCTTTATCATGCTAAGAGGAGCAGGAAAAAGCAAAAAATTTCAGAATTGCGCCTTGCAATGCGGAGAAATTACTGTTTGTGCATTTACAAAATTCATTGATTTTTGCCATTGAAAAACATCATGTTATTCATATACCAGAAATGATTGAAGCTACTGACTGAAGGAAAGGATCTGGCATCTCACTCTCTTTGAATCTTCTTTATCATGCTAAGAGGAGCAGGAAAAAGCAAAAAATTTCAGAATTGCACCTTGCAATGCGGAGAAATTACTGTTTGTGCATTTACAATATTCATTGATTTTTGCCATTGAAAAACGTCCAGAAATGATTGAAGCTACTGACTGAATGAAAGGAGCTGGCATCTCACTCTCTTTGAATCTTCTTTATCATGCTAAGAGGAGCAGGAAAAAGCAAAAAATTTCAGAATTGCACCTTGCAATGCGGAGAAATTACTGTTTGTGCATTTACAATATTCATTGATTTTTGCCATTGAAAAACGTCCATAAATGATTGAAGCTACTGACTGAATGAAAGGAGCTGGCATCTCACTCTCTTTGAATCTTCTTTATCATGCTAAGAGGAGCAGGAAAAAGCAAAAAATTTCAGAATTGCACCTTGCAATGCGGAGAAATTACTGTTTGTGCATTTACAATATTCATTGATTTTTGCCATTGAAAAACGTCCATAAATGATTGAAGCTACTGACTGAATGAAAGGAGCTGGCATCTCACTCTCTTTGAATCTTCTTTATCATGCTAAGAGGAGCAGGAAAAAGCAAAAAATTTCAGAATTGCACCTTGCAATGCGGAGAAATTACTGTTTGTGCATTTACAATATTCATTGATTTTTGCCATTGAAAAACGTCCATAAATGATTGAAGCTACTGACTGAATGAAAGGAGCTGGCATCTCACTCTCTTTGAATCTTCTTTATCATGCTAAGAGGAGCAGGAAAAAGCAAAAAATTTCAGAATTGCGCCTTGCAATGCGGAGAAATTACTGTTTGTGCATTTACAAAATTCATTGATTTTTGCCATTGAAAAACATCATGTTATTCATATACCAGAAATGATTGAAGCTACTGACTGAAGGAAAGGATCTGGCATCTCACTCTCTTTGAATCTTCTTTATCATGCTAAGAGGAGCAGGAAAAAGCAAAAAATTTCAGAATTGCACCTTGCAATGCGGAGAAATTACTGTTTGTGCATTTACAATATTCATTGATTTTTGCCATTGAAAAACGTCCAGAAATGATTGAAGCTACTGACTGAATGAAAGGAGCTGGCATCTCACTCTCTTTGAATCTTCTTTATCATGCTAAGAGGAGCAGGAAAAAGCAAAAAATTTCAGAATTGCACCTTGCAATGCGGAGAAATTACTGTTTGTGCATTTACAATATTCATTGATTTTTGCCATTGAAAAACGTCCATAAATGATTGAAGCTACTGACTGAATGAAAGGAGCTGGCATCTCACTCTCTTTGAATCTTCTTTATCATGCTAAGAGGAGCAGGAAAAAGCAAAAAATTTCAGAATTGCACCTTGCAATGCGGAGAAATTACTGTTTGTGCATTTACAATATTCATTGATTTTTGCCATTGAAAAATGTCCAGAAATGATTGAAGCTACTGACTGAATGAAAGGAGCTGGCATCTCACTCTCTTTGAATCTTCTTTATCATGCTAAGAGGAGCAGGAAAAAGCAAAAAATTTCAGAATTGCGCCTTGCAATGCGGAGAAATTACTGTTTGTGCATTTACAAAATTCATTGATTTTTGCCATTGAAAAACATCATGTTATTCATATACCAGAAATGATTGAAGCTACTGACTGAAGGAAAGGATCTGGCATCTCACTCTCTTTGAATCTTCTTTATCATGCTAAGAGGAGCAGGAAAAAGCAAAAAGTTTCAGAATTGCACCTTGCAATGCGGAGAAATTACTGTTTGTGCATTTACAATATTCATTGGTTTTTGCCATTGAAAAACGTCCAGAAATGATTGAAGCTACTGACTGAATGAAAGGAGCTGGCATCTCACTCTCTTTGAATCTTCTTTATCATGCTAAGAGGAGCAGGAAAAAGCAAAAAATTTCAGAATTGCACCTTGCAATGCGGAGAAATTACTGTTTGTGCATTTACAATATTCATTGATTTTTGCGATTGAAAAACATCATGTTATTCATATACCAGAAATGATTGAAGCTACTGACTGAATGAAAGGAGCTGGCATCTCACTCTCTTTGAATCTTCTTTATCATGCTAAGAGGAGCAGGAAAAAGTAAAAAATTTCAGAATTGCACCTTGCAATGCGGAGAAATTACTGATTGTGCATTTACAATATTCAATGATTTTTGCCATTGAAAAACGTCCAGAAATGATTAAAGCTACTGACTGAATGAAAGGAGCTGGCATCTCACTCTCTTTGAATCTTCTTTATCATGCTAAGAGGAGCAGGAAAAAGCAAAAAATTTCAGAATTGCACCTTGCAATGCGGAGAAATTACTGTTTGTGCATTTACAATATTCATTGATTTTTGCCATTGAAAAACGTCCAGAAATGATTGAAGCTACTGACTGAATGAAAGGAGCTGGCATCTCACTCTCTTTGAATCTTCTTTATCATGCTAAGAGGAGCAGGAAAAAGCAAAAAATTTCAGAATTGCACCTTGCAATGCGGAGAAATTACTGTTTGTGCATTTACAATATTCATTGCTTTTTGCCATTGAAAAACATCATGTTATTCATATACCAGAAATTATTGAAGCTACTGACTGAATGAAAGGAGCTGGCATCTCACTCTCTTTGAATCTTCTTTATCATGCTAAGAGGAGCAGGAAAAAGCAAAAAATTTCAGAATTGCACCTTGCAATGCGGAGAAATTACTGTTTGTGCATTTACAATATTCATTGATTTTTGCCATTGAAAAACGTCCAGAAATGATTGAAGCTACTGACTGAATGAAAGGAGCTGGCATCTCACTCTCTTTGAATCTTCTTTATCATGCTAAGAGGAGCAGGAAAAAGCAAAAAATTTCAGAATTGCACCTTGCAATGCGGAGAAATTACTGTTTGTGCATTTACAATATTCATTGATTTTTGCCATTGAAAAATGTCCAGAAATGATTGAAGCTACTGACTGAATGAAAGGAGCTGGCATCTCACTCTCTTTGAATCTTCTTTATCATGCTAAGAGGAGCAGGAAAAAGCAAAAAATTTCAGAATTGCGCCTTGCAATGCGGAGAAATTACTGTTTGTGCATTTACAAAATTCATTGATTTTTGCCATTGAAAAACATCATGTTATTCATATACCAGAAATGATTGAAGCTACTGACTGAAGGAAAGGATCTGGCATCTCACTCTCTTTGAATCTTCTTTATCATGCTAAGAGGAGCAGGAAAAAGCAAAAAATTTCAGAATTGCACCTTGCAATGCGGAGAAATTACTGTTTGTGCATTTACAATATTCATTGATTTTTGCCATTGAAAAACGTCCAGAAATGATTGAAGCTACTGACTGAATGAAAGGAGCTGGCATCTCACTCTCTTTGAATCTTCTTTATCATGCTAAGAGGAGCAGGAAAAAGCAAAAAATTTCAGAATTGCACCTTGCAATGCGGAGAAATTACTGTTTGTGCATTTACAATATTCATTGATTTTTGCCATTGAAAAACGTCCATAAATGATTGAAGCTACTGACTGAATGAAAGGAGCTGGCATCTCACTCTCTTTGAATCTTCTTTATCATGCTAAGAGGAGCAGGAAAAAGCAAAAAATTTCAGAATTGCACCTTGCAATGCGGAGAAATTACTGTTTGTGCATTTACAATATTCATTGATTTTTGCCATTGAAAAACGTCCATAAATGATTGAAGCTACTGACTGAATGAAAGGAGCTGGCATCTCACTCTCTTTGAATCTTCTTTATCATGCTAAGAGGAGCAGGAAAAAGCAAAAAATTTCAGAATTGCACCTTGCAATGCGGAGAAATTACTGTTTGTGCATTTACAATATTCATTGATTTTTGCCATTGAAAAACGTCCATAAATGATTGAAGCTACTGACTGAATGAAAGGAGCTGGCATCTCACTCTCTTTGAATCTTCTTTATCATGCTAAGAGGAGCAGGAAAAAGCAAAAAATTTCAGAATTGCGCCTTGCAATGCGGAGAAATTACTGTTTGTGCATTTACAAAATTCATTGATTTTTGCCATTGAAAAACATCATGTTATTCATATACCAGAAATGATTGAAGCTACTGACTGAAGGAAAGGATCTGGCATCTCACTCTCTTTGAATCTTCTTTATCATGCTAAGAGGAGCAGGAAAAAGCAAAAAATTTCAGAATTGCACCTTGCAATGCGGAGAAATTACTGTTTGTGCATTTACAATATTCATTGATTTTTGCCATTGAAAAACGTCCAGAAATGATTGAAGCTACTGACTGAATGAAAGGAGCTGGCATCTCACTCTCTTTGAATCTTCTTTATCATGCTAAGAGGAGCAGGAAAAAGCAAAAAATTTCAGAATTGCACCTTGCAATGCGGAGAAATTACTGTTTGTGCATTTACAATATTCATTGATTTTTGCCATTGAAAAACGTCCATAAATGATTGAAGCTACTGACTGAATGAAAGGAGCTGGCATCTCACTCTCTTTGAATCTTCTTTATCATGCTAAGAGGAGCAGGAAAAAGCAAAAAATTTCAGAATTGCACCTTGCAATGCGGAGAAATTACTGTTTGTGCATTTACAATATTCATTGATTTTTGCCATTGAAAAATGTCCAGAAATGATTGAAGCTACTGACTGAATGAAAGGAGCTGGCATCTCACTCTCTTTGAATCTTCTTTATCATGCTAAGAGGAGCAGGAAAAAGCAAAAAATTTCAGAATTGCGCCTTGCAATGCGGAGAAATTACTGTTTGTGCATTTACAAAATTCATTGATTTTTGCCATTGAAAAACATCATGTTATTCATATACCAGAAATGATTGAAGCTACTGACTGAAGGAAAGGATCTGGCATCTCACTCTCTTTGAATCTTCTTTATCATGCTAAGAGGAGCAGGAAAAAGCAAAAAGTTTCAGAATTGCACCTTGCAATGCGGAGAAATTACTGTTTGTGCATTTACAATATTCATTGGTTTTTGCCATTGAAAAACGTCCAGAAATGATTGAAGCTACTGACTGAATGAAAGGAGCTGGCATCTCACTCTCTTTGAATCTTCTTTATCATGCTAAGAGGAGCAGGAAAAAGCAAAAAATTTCAGAATTGCACCTTGCAATGCGGAGAAATTACTGTTTGTGCATTTACAATATTCATTGATTTTTGCGATTGAAAAACATCATGTTATTCATATACCAGAAATGATTGAAGCTACTGACTGAATGAAAGGAGCTGGCATCTCACTCTCTTTGAATCTTCTTTATCATGCTAAGAGGAGCAGGAAAAAGTAAAAAATTTCAGAATTGCACCTTGCAATGCGGAGAAATTACTGATTGTGCATTTACAATATTCAATGATTTTTGCCATTGAAAAACGTCCAGAAATGATTAAAGCTACTGACTGAATGAAAGGAGCTGGCATCTCACTCTCTTTGAATCTTCTTTATCATGCTAAGAGGAGCAGGAAAAAGCAAAAAATTTCAGAATTGCACCTTGCAATGCGGAGAAATTACTGTTTGTGCATTTACAATATTCATTGATTTTTGCCATTGAAAAACGTCCAGAAATGATTGAAGCTACTGACTGAATGAAAGGAGCTGGCATCTCACTCTCTTTGAATCTTCTTTATCATGCTAAGAGGAGCAGGAAAAAGCAAAAAATTTCAGAATTGCACCTTGCAATGCGGAGAAATTACTGTTTGTGCATTTACAATATTCATTGCTTTTTGCCATTGAAAAACATCATGTTATTCATATACCAGAAATTATTGAAGCTACTGACTGAATGAAAGGAGCTGGCATCTCACTCTCTTTGAATCTTCTTTATCATGCTAAGAGGAGCAGGAAAAAGTAAAAAATTTCAGAATTGCGCCTTGCAATGCGGAGAAATTACTGTTTGTGCATTTACAAAATTCATTGATTTTTGCCATTGAAAAACATCATGTTATTCATATGCCAGAAATGATTGAAGCTACTGACTGAAGGAAAGGATCTGGCATCTCACTCTCTTTGAATCTTCTTTATCATGCTTAGAGGAGCAGGAAAAAGCAAAGAATTTCAGAATTGCACCTTGCAATGCGGAGAAATTACTGTTTGTGCATTTACAATATTCATTGATTTTTGCCATTGAAAAACGTCCAGAAATGATTGAAGCTACTGACTGAATGAAAGGAGCTGGCATCTCACTCTCTTTGAATCTTCTTTATCATGCTAAGAGGAGCAGGAAAAAGCAAAAAATTTCAGAATTGCACCTTGCAATGCGGAGAAATTACTGTTTGTGCATTTACAATATTCATTGATTTTTGCGATTGAAAAACATCATGTTATTCATATACCAGAAATGATTGAAGCTACTGACTGAATGAAAGGAGCTGGCATCTCACTCTCTTTGAATCTTCTTTATCATGCTAAGAGGAGCAGGAAAAAGTAAAAAATTTCAGAATTGCACCTTGCAATGCGGAGAAATTACTGTTTGTGCATTTACAATATTCATTGATTTTTGCCATTGAAAAACGTCCAGAAATGATTGAAGCTACTGACTGAATGAAAGGAGCTGGCATCTCACTCTCTTTGAATCTTCTTTATCATGCTAAGAGGAGCAGGAAAAAGCAAAAAATTTCAGAATTGCACCTTGCAATGCAGAGAAATTACTGTTTGTGCATTTACAATATTCATTGATTTTTGCTATTGAAAAACATCATGTTATTCATATACCAGAAATGATTGAAGCTACTGACTGAATGAAAGGAGCTGGCATCTCACTCTCTTTGAATCTTCTTTATCATGCTAAGAGGAGCAGGAAAAAGCAAAAAATTTCAGAATTGCACCTTGCAATGCGGAGAAATTACTGTTTGTGCATTTACAATATTCATTGATTTTTGCGATTGAAAAACATCATGTTATTCATATACCAGAAATGATTGAAGCTACTGACTGAATGAAAGGAGCTGGCATCTCACTCTCTTTGAATCTTCTTTATCATGCTAAGAGGAGCAGGAAAAAGTAAAAAATTTCAGAATTGCACCTTGCAATGCGGAGAAATTACTGTTTGTGCATTTACAATATTCATTGATTTTTGCCATTGAAAAACGTCCAGAAATGATTGAAGCTACTGACTGAATGAAAGGAGCTGGCATCTCACTCTCTTTGAATCTTCTTTATCATGCTAAGAGGAGCAGGAAAAAGCAAAAAATTTCAGAATTGCACCTTGCAATGCGGAGAAATTACTGTTTGTGCATTTACAATATTCATTGATTTTTGCTATTGAAAAACATGTTATTCATATACCAGAAATGATTGAAGCTACTGACTGAATGAAAGGAGCTGGCATCTCACTCTCTTTGAATCTTCTTTATCATGCTAAGAGGAGCAGGAAAAAGCAAAAAATTTCAGAATTGCACCTTGCAATGCGGAGAAATTACAGTTTGTGCATTTACAATATTCATTGATTTTTGCCATTGAAAAACGTCCAGAAATGATTGAAGCTACTGACTGAATGAAAGGAGCTGGCATCTCACTCTCTTTGAATCTTGTTTATCATGCTAAGAGGAGCAGGAAAAAGCAAAAAATTTCAGAATTGCACCTTGCAATGCGGAGAAATTACTGTTTGTGCATTTACAATATTCATTGATTTTTGCCATTGAAAAACGTCCAGAAATGATTGAAGGTACTGACTGAATGAAAGGAGCTGGCATCTCACTCTCTTTGAATCTTCTTTATCATGCTAAGAGGAGCAGGAAAAAGCAAAAAATTTCAGAATTGCACCTTGCAATGCGGAGAAATTACTGTTTGTGCATTTACAATATTCATTGATTTTTGCCATTGAAAAACGTCCAGAAATGATTGAAGCTACTGACTGAATGAAAGGAGCTGGCATCTCACTCTCTTTGAATCTTCTTTATCATGCTAAGAGGAGCAGGAAAAAGCAAAAAATTTCAGAATTGCACCTTGCAATGCGGAGAAATTACAGTTTGTGCATTTACAATATTCATTGATTTTTGCCATTGAAAAACGTCCAGAAATGATTGAAGCTACTGACTGAATGAAAGGAGCTGGCATCTCACTCTCTTTGAATCTTGTTTATCATGCTAAGAGGAGCAGGAAAAAGCAAAAAATTTCAGAATTGCACCTTGCAATGCGGAGAAATTACTGTTTGTGCATTTACAATATTCATTGATTTTTGCCATTGAAAAACGTCCAGAAATGATTGAAGGTACTGACTGAATGAAAGGAGCTGGCATCTCACTCTCTTTGAATCTTCTTTATCATGCTAAGAGGAGCAGGAAAAAGCAAAAAATTTCAGAATTGCACCTTGCAATGCGGAGAAATTACTGTTTGTGCATTTACAATATTCATTGATTTTTGCCATTGAAAAATGTCCAGAAATGATTGAAGCTACTGACTGAATGAAAGGAGCTGGCATCTCACTCTCTTTGAATCTTCTTTATCATGCTAAGAGGAGCAGGAAAAAGCAAAAAATTTCAGAATTGCACCTTGCAATGCGGAGAAATTACTGTTTGTGCATTTACAATATTCATTGATTTTTGCCATTGAAAAATGTCCAGAAATGATTGAAGCTACTGACTGAATGAAAGGAGCTGGCATCTCACTCTCTTTGAATCTTCTTTATCATGCTAAGAGGAGCAGGAAAAAGCAAAAAATTTCAGAATTGCGCCTTGCAATGCGGAGAAATTACTGTTTGTGCATTTACAAAATTCATTGATTTTTGCCATTGAAAAACATCATGTTATTCATATACCAGAAATGATTGAAGCTACTGACTGAAGGAAAGGATCTGGCATCTCACTCTCTTTGAATCTTCTTTATCATGCTTAGAGGAGCAGGAAAAAGCAAAAAATTTCAGAATTGCACCTTGCAATGCGGAGAAATTATTGTTTGTGCATTTACAATATTCATTGATTTTTGCCATTGAAAAACGTCCAGAAATGATTGAAGCTACTGACTGAATGAAAGGAGCTGGCATCTCACTCTCTTTGAATCTTCTTTATCATGCTAAGAGGAGCAGGAAAAAGCAAAAAATTTCAGAATTGCACCTTGCAATGCGGAGAAATTACTGTTTGTGCATTTACAATATTCATTGATTTTTGCGATTGAAAAACATCATGTTATTCATATACCAGAAATGATTGAAGCTACTGACTGAATGAAAGGAGCTGGCATCTCACTCTCTTTGAATCTTCTTTATCATGCTAAGAGGAGCAGGAAAAAGTAAAAAATTTCAGAATTGCACCTTGCAATGCGGAGAAATTACTGTTTGTGCATTTACAATATTCAATGATTTTTGCCATTGAAAAACGTCCAGAAATGATTGAAGCTACTGACTGAATGAAAGGAGCTGGCATCTCACTCTCTTTGAATCTTGTTTATCATGCTAAGAGGAGCAGGAAAAAGCAAAAATTTCAGAATTGCACCTTGCAATGCGGAGAAATTACTGTTTGTGCATTTACAATATTCATTGATTTTTGCCATTGAAAAACGTCCAGAAATGATTGAAGCTACTGACTGAATGAAAGGAGCTGGCATCTCACTCTCTTTGAATCTTCTTTATCATGCTAAGAGGAGCAGGAAAAAGCAAAAAATTTCAGAATTGCACCTTGCAATGCGGAGAAATTACTGTTTGTGCATTTACAATATTCATTGATTTTTGCCATTGAAAAACATCATGTTATTCATATACCAGAAATGATTGAAGCTACTGACTGAATGAAAGGAGCTGGCATCTCACTCTCTTTGAATCTTCTTTATCATGCTAAGAGGAGCAGGAAAAAGTAAAAAATTTCAGAATTGCACCTTGCAATGCGGAGAAATTACTGTTTGTGCATTTATAATATTCAATGATTTTTGCCATTGAAAAACGTCCAGAAATGATTGAAGCTACTGACTGAACGAAAGGAGCTGGCATCTCACTCTCTTTGAATCTTCTTTATCATGCTAAGAGGAGCAGGAAAAAGCAAAAAATTTCAGAATTGCACCTTGCAATGCGGAGAAATTACTGTTTGTGCATTTACAATATTCATTGATTTTTGCCATTGAAAAACATCATGTTATTCATGTACCAGAAATGTTTGAAGCTACTGACTGAATGAAAGGAGCTGGCATCTCACTCTCTTTGAATCTTCTTTATCATGCTAAGAGGAGCAGGAAAAAGCAAAAAATTTCAGAATTGCACATTGCAATGCGGAGAAATTACTGTTTGTGCATTTACAATATTCATTGATTTTTGCCATTGAAAAACGTCCAGAAAGGATTGAAGCTACTGACTGAATGAAAGGAGCTGGCATCTCACTCTCTTTGAATCTTCTTTATCATGCTAAGAGGAGCAGGAAAAAGCAAAAAATTTCAGAATTGCACCTTGCAATGCGGAGAAATTACTGTTTGTGCATTTACAATATTCATTGATTTTTGCCATTGAAAAACGTCCAGAAATGATTGAAGCTACTGACTGAATGAAAGGAGCTGGCATCTCACTCTCTTTGAATCTTCTTTATCATGCTAAGAGGAGCAGGAAAAAGCAAAAAATTTCAGAATTGCACCTTGCAATGCGGAGAAATTACTGTTTGTGCATTTACAAAATTCATTGATTTTTGCCATTGAAAAACATCATGTTATTCATATACCAGAAATGATTGAAGCTACTGACTGAAGGAAAGGATCTGGCATCTCACTCTCTTTGAATCTTCTTTATCATGCTAAGAGGAGCAGGAAAAAGCAAAAAAATTCAGAATTGCACCTTGCAATGCGGAGAAATTACTGTTTGTGCATTTACAATATTCATTGATTTTTGCCATTGAAAAACGTCCAGAAATGATTGAAGCTACTGACTGAATGAAAGGAGCTGGCATCTCACTCTCTTTGAATCTTCTTTATCATGCTAAGAGGAGCAGGAAAGAGCAAAAAATTTCAGAATTGCACCTTGCAATGCGGAGAAATTACTGTTTGTGCATTTACAATATTCATTGATTTTTGCCATTGAAAAACGTCCAGAAATGATTGAAGCTACTGACTGAATGAAAGGAGCTGGCATCTCACTCTCTTTGAATCTTCTTTATCATGCTAAGAGGAGCAGGAAAAAGCAAAAAATTTCAGAATTGCACCTTGCAATGCGGAGAAATTACTGTTTGTGCATTTACAATATTCATTGATTTTTGCCATTGAAAAATGTCCAGAAATGATTGAAGCTACTGACTGAATGAAAGGAGCTGGCATCTCACTCTCTTTGAATCTTCTTTATCATGCTAAGAGGAGCAGGAAAAAGCAAAAAATTTCAGAATTGAGCCTTGCAATGCGGAGAAATTACTGTTTGTGCATTTACAAAATTCATTGATTTTTGCCATTGAAAAACATCATGTTATTCATATACCAGAAATGATTGAAGCTACTGACTGAAGGAAAGGATCTGGCATCTCACTCTCTTTGAATCTTCTTTATCATGCTAAGAGGAGCAGGAAAAAGCAAAAAATTTTAGAATTGCACCTTGCAATGCGGAGAAATTACTGTTTGTGCATTTACAATATTCATTGGTTTTTGCCATTGAAAAACGTCCAGAAATGATTGAAGCTACTGACTGAATGAAAGGAGCTGGCATCTCACTCTCTTTGAATCTTCTTTATCATGCTAAGAGGAGCAGGAAAAAGCAAAAAATTTCAGAATTGCACCTTGCAATGCGGAGAAATTACTGTTTGTGCATTTACAATATTCATTGATTTTTGCGATTGAAAAACATCATGTTATTCATATACCAGAAATGATTGAAGCTACTGACTGAATGAAAGGAGCTGGCATCTCACTCTCTTTGAATCTTCTTTATCATGCTAAGAGGAGCAGGAAAAAGTAAAAAATTTCAGAATTGCACCTTGCAATGCGGAGAAATTACTGATTGTGCATTTACAATATTCAATGATTTTTGCCATTGAAAAACGTCCAGAAATGATTAAAGCTACTGACTGAATGAAAGGAGCTGGCATCTCACTCTCTTTGAATCTTCTTTATCATGCTAAGAGGAGCAGGAAAAAGCAAAAAATTTCAGAATTGCACCTTGCAATGCGGAGAAATTACTGTTTGTGCATTTACAATATTCATTGATTTTTGCCATTGAAAAACGTCCAGAAATGATTGAAGCTACTGACTGAATGAAAGGAGCTGGCATCTCACTCTCTTTGAATCTTCTTTATCATGCTAAGAGGAGCAGGAAAAAGCAAAAAATTTCAGAATTGCACCTTGCAATGCGGAGAAATTACTGTTTGTGCATTTACAATATTCATTGATTTTTGCCATTGAAAAATATCATGTTATTCATATACCAGAAATGATTGAAGCTACTGACTGAATGAAAGGAGCTGGCATCTCACTCTCTTTGAATCTTCTTTATCATGCTAAGAGGAGCAGGAAAAAGTAAAAAATTTCAGAATTGCACCTTGCAATGCGGAGAAATTACTGTTTGTGCATTTATAATATTCAATGATTTTTGCCATTGAAAAACGTCCAGAAATGATTGAAGCTACTGACTGAACGAAAGGAGCTGGCATCTCACTCTCTTTGAATCTTCTTTATCATGCTAAGAGGAGCAGAAAAAAGCAAAAAATTTCAGAATTGCACCTTGCAATGCGGAGAAATTACTGTTTGTGCATTTACAATATTCATTGATTTTTGCCATTGAAAAACATCATGTTATTCATATACCAGAAATGTTTGAAGCTACTGACTGAATGAAAGGAGCTGGCATCTCACTCTCTTTGAATCTTCTTTATCATGCTAAGAGGAGCAGGAAAAAGCAAAAAATTTCAGAATTGCACATTGCAATGCGGAGAAATTACTGTTTGTGCATTTACAATATTCATTGATTTTTGCCATTGAAAAACGTCCAGAAATGATTGAAGCTACTGACTGAATGAAAGGAGCTGGCATCTCACTCTCTTTGAATCTTCTTTATCATGCTAAGAGGAGCAGGAAAAAGCAAAAAATTTCAGAATTGCACCTTGCAATGCGGAGAAATTACTGTTTGTGCATTTACAATATTCATTGGTTTTTGCCATTGAAAAACGTCCAGAAATGATTGAAGCTACTGACTGAATGAAAGGAGCTGGCATCTCACTCTCTTTGAATCTTCTTTATCATGCTAAGAGGAGCAGGAAAAAGCAAAAAATTTCAGAATTGCACCTTGCAATGCGGAGAAATTACTGTTTGTGCATTTACAATATTCATTGATTTTTGCGATTGAAAAACATCATGTTATTCATATACCAGAAATGATTGAAGCTACTGACTGAATGAAAGGAGCTGGCATCTCACTCTCTTTGAATCTTCTTTATCATGCTAAGAGGAGCAGGAAAAAGTAAAAAATTTCAGAATTGCACCTTGCAATGCGGAGAAATTACTGATTGTGCATTTACAATATTCAATGATTTTTGCCATTGAAAAACGTCCAGAAATGATTAAAGCTACTGACTGAATGAAAGGAGCTGGCATCTCACTCTCTTTGAATCTTCTTTATCATGCTAAGAGGAGCAGGAAAAAGCAAAAAATTTCAGAATTGCACCTTGCAATGCGGAGAAATTACTGTTTGTGCATTTACAATATTCATTGATTTTTGCCATTGAAAAACGTCCAGAAATGATTGAAGCTACTGACTGAATGAAAGGAGCTGGCATCTCACTCTCTTTGAATCTTCTTTATCATGCTAAGAGGAGCAGGAAAAAGCAAAAAATTTCAGAATTGCACCTTGCAATGCGGAGAAATTACTGTTTGTGCATTTACAATATTCATTGATTTTTGCCATTGAAAAACATCATGTTATTCATATACCAGAAATGATTGAAGCTACTGACTGAATGAAAGGAGCTGGCATCTCACTCTCTTTGAATCTTCTTTATCATGCTAAGAGGAGCAGGAAAAAGTAAAAAATTTCAGAATTGCACCTTGCAATGCGGAGAAATTACTGTTTGTGCATTTATAATATTCAATGATTTTTGCCATTGAAAAACGTCCAGAAATGATTGAAGCTACTGACTGAACGAAAGGAGCTGGCATCTCACTCTCTTTGAATCTTCTTTATCATGCTAAGAGGAGCAGAAAAAAGCAAAAAATTTCAGAATTGCACCTTGCAATGCGGAGAAATTACTGTTTGTGCATTTACAATATTCATTGATTTTTGCCATTGAAAAACATCATGTTATTCATATACCAGAAATGTTTGAAGCTACTGACTGAATGAAAGGAGCTGGCATCTCACTCTCTTTGAATCTTCTTTATCATGCTAAGAGGAGCAGGAAAAAGCAAAAAATTTCAGAATTGCACATTGCAATGCGGAGAAATTACTGTTTGTGCATTTACAATATTCATTGATTTTTGCCATTGAAAAACGTCCAGAAATGATTGAAGCTACTGACTGAATGAAAGGAGCTGGCATCTCACTCTCTTTGAATCTTCTTTATCATGCTAAGAGGAGCAGGAAAAAGCAAAAAATTTCAGAATTGCACCTTGCAATGCGGAGAAATTACTGTTTGTGCATTTACAATATTCATTGATTTTTGCCATTGAAAAACGTCCAGAAATGATTGAAGCTACTGACTGAATGAAAGGAGCTGGCATCTCACTCTCTTTGAATCTTCTTTATCATGCTAAGAGGAGCAGGAAAAAGCAAAAAATTTCAGAATTGCACCTTGCAATGCGGAGAAATTACTGTTTGTGCATTTACAATATTCATTGATTTTTGCCATTGAAAAACATGTTATTCATATACCAGAAATGTTTGAAGCTCCTGACTGAATGAAAGGAGCTGGCACCTCACTCTCTTTGAATCTTCTTTATCATGCTAAGAGGAGCAGGAAAAAGCAAAAAATTTCAGAATTGCACCTTGCAATGCGGAGAAATTACTGTTTGTGCATTTACAATATTCATTGATTTTTGCCATTGAAAAACGTCCAGAAATGATTGAAGCTACTGACTGAATGAAAGGAGCTGTCATCTCACTCTCTTTGAATCTTCTTTATCATGCTAAGAGGAGCAGGAAAAAGCAAAAAATTTCAGAATTGCACCTTGCAATGCGGAGAAATTACTGTTTGTGCATTTACAATATTCATTGATTTTTGCCATTGAAAAATGTCCAGAAATGATTGAAGCTACTGACTGAATGAAAGGAGCTGGCATCTCACTCTCTTTGAATCTTCTTTATCATGCTAAGAGGAGCAGGAAAAAGCAAAAAATTTCAGAATTGCGCCTTGCAATGCGGAGAAATTACTGTTTGTGCATTTACAAAATTCATTGATTTTTGCCATTGAAAAACATCATGTTATTCATATGCCAGAAATGATTGAAGCTACTGACTGAAGGAAAGGAGCTGGCATCTCACTCTCTTTGAATCTTCTTTATCATGCTAAGAGGAGCAGGAAAAAGCAAAAAATTTCAGAATTGCGCCTTGCAATGCGGAGAAATTACTGTTTGTGCATTTACAAAATTCATTGATTTTTGCCATTGAAAAACATCATGTTATTCATATGCCAGAAATGATTGAAGCTACTGACTGAAGGAAAGGAGCTGGCATCTCACTCTCTTTGAATCTTCTTTATCATGCTAAGAGGAGCAGGAAAAAGCAAAAAATTTCAGAATTGCACCTTGCAATGCGGAGAAATTACTGTTTGTGCATTTACAATATTCATTGATTTTTGCCATTGAAAAACGTCCAGAAATGATTGAAGCTACTGACTGAATGAAAGGAGCTGGCATCTCACTCTCTTTGAATCTTCTTTATCATGCTAAGAGGAGCAGGAAAAAGCAAAAAATTTCAGAATTGCACCTTGCAATGCGGAGAAATTACTGTTTGTGCATTTACAATATTCATTGATTTTTGCCATTGAAAAACGTCCAGAAATGATTGAAGCTACTGACTGAATGAAAGGAGCTGGCATCTCACTCTCTTTGAATCTTCTTTATCATGCTAAGAGGAGCAGGAAAAAGCAAAAAATTTCAGAATTGCACCTTGCAATGCGGAGAAATTACTGTTTGTGCATTTACAATATTCATTGATTTTTGCCATTGAAAAACGTCCAGAAATGATTGAAGCTACTGACTGAATGAAAGGAGCTGGCATCTCACTCTCTTTGAATCTTCTTTATCATGCTAAGAGGAGCAGGAAAAAGCAAAAAATTTCAGAATTGCACCTTGCAATGCGGAGAAATTACTGTTTGTGCATTTACAATATTCATTGATTTTTGCCATTGAAAAACATCATGTTATTCATATACCAGAAATGATTGAAGCTACTGACTGAATGAAAGGAGCTGGCATCTCACTCTCTTTGAATCTTCTTTATCATGCTAAGAGGAGCAGGAAAAAGTAAAAAATTTCAGAATTGCACCTTGCAATGCGGAGAAATTACTGTTTGTGCATTTATAATATTCAATGATTTTTGCCATTGAAAAACGTCCAGAAATGATTGAAGCTACTGACTGAACGAAAGGAGCTGGCATCTCACTCTCTTTGAATCTTCTTTACCATGCTAAGAGGAGCAGAAAAAAGCAAAAAATTTCAGAATTGCACCTTGCAATGCGGAGAAATTACTGTTTGTGCATTTACAATATTCATTGATTTTTGCCATTGAAAAACATCATGTTATTCATATACCAGAAATGTTTGAAGCTACTGACTGAATGAAAGGAGCTGGCATCTCACTCTCTTTGAATCTTCTTTATCATGCTAAGAGGAGCAGGAAAAAGCAAAAAATTTCAGAATTGCACATTGCAATGCGGAGAAATTACTGTTTGTGCATTTACAATATTCATTGATTTTTGCCATTGAAAAACGTCCAGAAATGATTGAAGCTACTGACTGAATGAAAGGAGCTGGCATCTCACTCTCTTTGAATCTTCTTTATCATGCTAAGAGGAGCAGGAAAAAGCAAAAAATTTCAGAATTGCACCTTGCAATGCGGAGAAATTACTGTTTGTGCATTTACAATATTCATTGATTTTTGCCATTGAAAAACATGTTATTCATATACCAGAAATGTTTGAAGCTCCTGACTGAATGAAAGGAGCTGGCACCTCACTCTCTTTGAATCTTCTTTATCATGCTAAGAGGAGCAGGAAAAAGCAAAAAATTTCAGAATTGCACCTTGCAATGCGGAGAAATTACTGTTTGTGCATTTACAATATTCATTGATTTTTGCCATTGAAAAACGTCCAGAAATGATTGAAGCTACTGACTGAATGAAAGGAGCTGTCATCTCACTCTCTTTGAATCTTCTTTATCATGCTAAGAGGAGCAGGAAAAAGCAAAAAATTTCAGAATTGCACCTTGCAATGCGGAGAAATTACTGTTTGTGCATTTACAATATTCATTGATTTTTGCCATTGAAAAATGTCCAGAAATGATTGAAGCTACTGACTGAATGAAAGGAGCTGGCATCTCACTCTCTTTGAATCTTCTTTATCATGCTAAGAGGAGCAGGAAAAAGCAAAAAATTTCAGAATTGCGCCTTGCAATGCGGAGAAATTACTGTTTGTGCATTTACAAAATTCATTGATTTTTGCCATTGAAAAACATCATGTTATTCATATGCCAGAAATGATTGAAGCTACTGACTGAAGGAAAGGAGCTGGCATCTCACTCTCTTTGAATCTTCTTTATCATGCTAAGAGGAGCAGGAAAAAGCAAAAAATTTCAGAATTGCGGCTTGCAATGCGGAGAAATTACTGTTTGTGCATTTACAAAATTCATTGATTTTTGCCATTGAAAAACATCATGTTATTCATATGCCAGAAATGATTGAAGCTACTGACTGAAGGAAAGGAGCTGGCATCTCACTCTCTTTGAATCTTCTTTATCATGCTAAGAGGAGCAGGAAAAAGCAAAAAATTTCAGAATTGCACCTTGCAATGCGGAGAAATTACTGTTTGTGCATTTACAATATTCATTGATTTTTGCCATTGAAAAACGTCCAGAAATGATTGAAGCTACTGACTGAATGAAAGGAGCTGGCATCTCACTCTCTTTGAATCTTCTTTATCATGCTAAGAGGAGCAGGAAAAAGCAAAAAATTTCAGAATTGCACCTTGCAATGCGGAGAAATTACTGTTTGTGCATTTACAATATTCAATGAATTTTGCCATTGAAAAACGTCCAGAAATGATTGAAGCTACTGACTGAACTAAAGGAGCTGGCATCTCACTCTCTTTGAATCTTCTTTATCATGCTAAGAGGAGCAGGAAAAAGCAAAAAATTTCAGAATTGCACCTTGCAATGCGGAGAAATTACTGTTTGTGCATTTACAATATTCATTGATTTTTGCCATTGAAAAATGTCCAGAAATGATTGAAGCTACTGACTGAATGAAAGGAGCTGGCATCTCACTCTCTTTGAATCTTCTTTATCATGCTAAGAGGAGCAGGAAAAAGCAAAAAATTTCAGAATTGCGCCTTGCAATGCGGAGAAATTACTGTTTGTGCATTTACAAAATTCATTGATTTTTGCCATTGAAAAACATCATGTTATTCATATGCCAGAAATGATTGAAGCTACTGACTGAAGGAAAGGAGCTGGCATCTCACTCTCTTTGAATCTTCTTTATCATGCTAAGAGGAGCAGGAAAAAGCAAAAAATTTCAGAATTGCGCCTTGCAATGCGGAGAAATTACTGTTTGTGCATTTACAAAATTCATTGATTTTTGCCATTGAAAAACATCATGTTATTCATATGCCAGAAATGATTGAAGCTACTGACTGAAGGAAAGGAGCTGGCATCTCACTCTCTTTGAATCTTCTTTATCATGCTAAGAGGAGCAGGAAAAAGCAAAAAATTTCAGAATTGCACCTTGCAATGCGGAGAAATTACTGTTTGTGCATTTACAATATTCATTGATTTTTGCCATTGAAAAACGTCCAGAAATGATTGAAGCTACTGACTGAATGAAAGGAGCTGGCATCTCACTCTCTTTGAATCTTCTTTATCATGCTAAGAGGAGCAGGAAAAAGCAAAAAATTTCAGAATTGCACCTGCAATGCGGAGAAATTACTGTTTGTGCATTTACAATATTCATTGATTTTTGCGATTGAAAAACATCATGTTATTCATATACCAGAAATGATTGAAGCTACTGACTGAATGAAAGGAGCTGGCATCTCACTCTCTTTGAATCTTCTTTATCATGCTAAGAGGAGCAGGAAAAAGTAAAAAATTTCAGAATTGCACCTTGCAATGCGGAGAAATTACTGTTTGTGCATTTACAATATTCAATGAATTTTGCCATTGAAAAACGTCCAGAAATGATTGAAGCTACTGACTGAACTAAAGGAGCTGGCATCTCACTCTCTTTGAATCTTCTTTATCATGCTAAGAGGAGCAGGAAAAAGCAAAAAATTTCAGAATTGCACCTTGCAATGCGGAGAAATTACTGTTTGTGCATTTACAATATTCATTGATTTTTGCCATTGAAAAACATCATGTTATTCATGTACCAGAAATGTTTGAAGCTACTGACTGAATGAAAGGAGCTGGTATCTCACTCTCTTTGAATCTTCTTCATAATGCTAAGAGGAGCAGGAAAAAGCAAAAAATTTCAGAATTGCACCTTGCAATGCGGAGAAATTACTGTTTGTGCATTTACAATATTCATTGATTTTTGCCATTGAAAAACGTCCAGAAATGATTGAAGCTACTGACAATGAAAGGAGCTGGCATCTCACTCTCTTTGAATCTTCTTTATCATGCTAAGAGGAGCAGGAAAAAGCAAAAAATTTCAGAATTGCACCTTGCAATGCTGAAAAATTACTGTTTGTGCATTTACAAAATTCATTGATTTTTGCCATTGAAAAACATCATGTTATTCATATACCAGAAATGATTGAAGCTACTGACTGAATGAAAGGAGCTGGCATCTCACTCTCTTTGAATCTTCTTTATCATGCTAAGAGGAGCAGGAAAAAGCAAAAAATTTCAGAATTGCACCTTGCAATGCGGAGAAATTACTGTTTGTGCATTTACAATATTCATTGATTTTTGCCATTGAAAAACGTCCAGAAATGATTGAAGCTACTGACTGAATGAAAGGAGCTGGCATCTCACTCTCTTTGAATCTTCTTTATCATGCTAAGAGGAGCAGGAAAAAGCAAAAAATTTCAGAATTGCATCTTGCAATGCGGAGAAATTACTGTTTGTGCATTTACAATATTCATTGATTTTTGCGATTGAAAAACGTCCAGAAATGATTGAAGCTACTGACTGAATGAAAGGAGCTGGCATCTCACTCTCTTTGAATCTTCTTTATCATGCTAAGAGGAGCAGGAAAAAGCAAAAAATTTCAGAATTGCACCTTGCAATGCGGAGAAATTACAGTTTGTGCATTTACAATATTCATTGATTTTTGCCATTGAAAAACGTCCAGAAATGATTGAAGCTACTGACTGAATGAAAGGAGCTGGCATCTCACTCTCTTTGAATCTTCTTTATCATGCTAAGAGGAGCAGGAAAAAGCAAAAAATTTCAGAATTGCACCTTGCAATGCGGAGAAATTACTGTTTGTGCATTTACAATATTCATTGATTTTTGCCATTGAAAAATGTCCAGAAATGATTGAAGCTACTGACTGAATGAAAGGAGCTGGCATCTCACTCTCTTTGAATCTTCTTTATCATGCTAAGAGGAGCAGGAAAAAGCAAAAAATTTCAGAATTGCACCTTGCAATGCGGAGAAATTACTGTTTGTGCATTTACAATATTCATTGATTTTTGCCATTGAAAAACATGTTATTCATATACCAGAAATGTTTGAAGCTCCTGACTGAATGAAAGGAGCTGGCACCTCACTCTCTTTGAATCTTGTTTATCATGCTAAGAGGAGCAGGAAAAAGCAAAAAATTTCAGAATTGCACCTTGCAATGCGGAGAAATTACTGTTTGTGCATTTACAATATTCATTGATTTTTGCCATTGAAAAACGTCCAGAAATGATTGAAGCTACTGACTGAATGAAAGGAGCTAGAATCTCACTCTCTTTGAATCTTCTTTATCATGCTAAGAGGAGCAGGAAAAAGCAAAAAATTTCAGAATTGCGCCTTGCAATGCGGAGAAATTACTGTTTGTGCATTTACAAAATTCATTGATTTTTGCCATTGAAAAACATCATGTTATTCATATACCAGAAATGATTGAAGCTACTGACTGAAGGAAAGGAGCTGGCATCTCACTCTCTTTGAATCTTCTTTATCATGCTAAGAGGAGCAGGAAAAAGTAAAAAATTTCAGAATTGCACCTTGCAATGCGGAGAAATTACTGTTTGTGCATTTACAATATTCAATGATTTTTGCAATTGAAAAACGTCCATAAATGATTGAAGCTACTGACTGAATGAAAGGAGCTGGCATCTCACTCTCTTTGAATCTTGTTTATCATGCTAAAAGGAGCAGGAAAAAGCAAAAAATTTCAGAATTGCACCTTGCAATGCGGAGAAATTACTGTTTGTGCATTTACAATATTCATTGATTTTTGCCATTGAAAAACGTCCAGAAATGATTGAAGCTACTGACTGAATGAAAGGAGCTGGCATCTCACTCTCTTTGAATCTTCTTTATCATGCTAAGAGGAGCAGGAAAAAGCAAAAAATTTCAGAATTGCACCTTGCAATGCGGAGAAATTACTGTTTGTGCATTTACAATATTCATTGATTTTTGCAATTGAAAAACGTCCAGAAATGATTGAAGCTACTGACTGAATGAAAGGAGATGGCATCTCACTCTCTTTGAATCTTCTTTATCATGCTAAGAGGAGCAGGAAAAAGTAAAAAATTTCAGAATTGCACCTTGCAATGCGGAGAAATTACTGTTTGTGCATTTACAATATTCAATGATTTTTGCCATTGAAAAACGTCCAGAAATGATTGAAGCTACTGACTGAACGAAAGGAGCTGGCATCTCACTCTCTTTGAATCTTCTTTATCATGCTAAGAGGAGCAGGAAAAAGCAAAAAATTTCAGAATTGCACCTTGCAATGCGGAGAAATTACTGTTTGTGCATTTACAATATTCATTGATTTTTGCCATTGAAAAACGTCCAGAAATGATTGAAGCTACTGACTGAATGAAAGGAGCTGGCATCTCACTCTCTTTGAATCTTCTTTATCATGCTAAGAGGAGCAGGAAAAAGCAAAAAATTTCAGAATTGCATCTTGCAATGCGGAGAAATTACTGTTTGTGCATTTACAATATTCATTGATTTTTGCGATTGAAAAACGTCCAGAAATGATTGAAGCTACTGACTGAATGAAAGGAGCTGGCATCTCACTCTCTTTGAATCTTCTTTATCATGCTAAGAGGAGCAGGAAAAAGCAAAAAATTTCAGAATTGCACCTTGCAATGCGGAGAAATTACAGTTTGTGCATTTACAATATTCATTGATTTTTGCCATTGAAAAACGTCCAGAAATGATTGAAGCTACTGACTGAATGAAAGGAGCTGGCATCTCACTCTCTTTGAATCTTCTTTATCATGCTAAGAGGAGCAGGAAAAAGCAAAAAATTTCAGAATTGCACCTTGCAATGCGGAGAAATTACTGTTTGTGCATTTACAATATTCATTGATTTTTGCCATTGAAAAATGTCCAGAAATGATTGAAGCTACTGACTGAATGAAAGGAGCTGGCATCTCACTCTCTTTGAATCTTCTTTATCATGCTAAGAGGAGCAGGAAAAAGCAAAAAATTTCAGAATTGCACCTTGCAATGCGGAGAAATTACTGTTTGTGCATTTACAATATTCATTGATTTTTGCCATTGAAAAACATGTTATTCATATACCAGAAATGTTTGAAGCTCCTGACTGAATGAAAGGAGCTGGCACCTCACTCTCTTTGAATCTTGTTTATCATGCTAAGAGGAGCAGGAAAAAGCAAAAAATTTCAGAATTGCACCTTGCAATGCGGAGAAATTACTGTTTGTGCATTTACAATATTCATTGATTTTTGCCATTGAAAAACGTCCAGAAATGATTGAAGCTACTGACTGAATGAAAGGAGCTAGAATCTCACTCTCTTTGAATCTTCTTTATCATGCTAAGAGGAGCAGGAAAAAGCAAAAAATTTCAGAATTGCGCCTTGCAATGCGGAGAAATTACTGTTTGTGCATTTACAAAATTCATTGATTTTTGCCATTGAAAAACATCATGTTATTCATATACCAGAAATGATTGAAGCTACTGACTGAAGGAAAGGAGCTGGCATCTCACTCTCTTTGAATCTTCTTTATCATGCTAAGAGGAGCAGGAAAAAGTAAAAAATTTCAGAATTGCACCTTGCAATGCGGAGAAATTACTGTTTGTGCATTTACAATATTCAATGATTTTTGCAATTGAAAAACGTCCATAAATGATTGAAGCTACTGACTGAATGAAAGGAGCTGGCATCTCACTCTCTTTGAATCTTGTTTATCATGCTAAAAGGAGCAGGAAAAAGCAAAAAATTTCAGAATTGCACCTTGCAATGCGGAGAAATTACTGTTTGTGCATTTACAATATTCATTGATTTTTGCCATTGAAAAACGTCCAGAAATGATTGAAGCTACTGACTGAATGAAAGGAGCTGGCATCTCACTCTCTTTGAATCTTCTTTATCATGCTAAGAGGAGCAGGAAAAAGCAAAAAATTTCAGAATTGCACCTTGCAATGCGGAGAAATTACTGTTTGTGCATTTACAATATTCATTGATTTTTGCAATTGAAAAACGTCCAGAAATGATTGAAGCTACTGACTGAATGAAAGGAGATGGCATCTCACTCTCTTTGAATCTTCTTTATCATGCTAAGAGGAGCAGGAAAAAGTAAAAAATTTCAGAATTGCACCTTGCAATGCGGAGAAATTACTGTTTGTGCATTTACAATATTCAATGATTTTTGCCATTGAAAAACGTCCAGAAATGATTGAAGCTACTGACTGAACGAAAGGAGCTGGCATCTCACTCTCTTTGAATCTTCTTTATCATGCTAAGAGGAGCAGGAAAAAGCAAAAAATTTCAGAATTGCACCTTGCAATGCGGAGAAATTACTGTTTGTGCATTTACAATATTCATTGATTTTTGCCATTGAAAAACATCATGTTATTCATATACCAGAAATGTTTGAAGCTACTGACTGAATGAAAGGAGCTGGTATCTCACTCTCTTTGAATCTTCTTCATAATGCTAAGAGGAGCAGGAAAAAGCAAAAAATTTCAGAATTGCACCTTGCAATGCGGAGAAATTACTGTTTGTGCATTTACAATATTCATTGATTTTTGCCATTGAAAAACGTCCAGAAATGATTGAAGCTACTGACAATGAAAGGAGCTGGCATCTCACTCTCTTTGAATCTTCTTTATCATGCTAAGAGGAGCAGGAAAAAGCAAAAAATTTCAGAATTGCACCTTGCAATGCTGAGAAATTACTGTTTGTGCATTTACAAAATTCATTGATTTTTGCCATTGAAAAACATCATGTTATTCATATACCAGAAATGATTGAAGCTACTGACTGAATGAAAGGAGCTGGCATCTCACTCTCTTTGAATCTTCTTTATCATGCTAAGAGGAGCAGGAAAAAGCAAAAAATTTCAGAATTGCACCTTGTAATGCGGAGAAATTACTGTTTGTGCATTTACAATATTCATTGATTTTTGCCATTGAAAAACATCATGTTATTCATATACCAGAAATGTTTGAAGCTACTGACTGAATGAAAGGAGCTGACATCTCACTCTCTTTGAATCTTCTTTATCATGCTAAGAGGAGCAGGAAAAAGCAAAAAATTTCAGAATTGCACCTTGCAATGCGGAGAAATTACTGTTTGTGCATTTACAATATTCATTGATTTTTGCCATTGAAAAACGTCCAGAAATGATTGAAGCTACTGACTGAATGAAAGGAGCTGGCATCTCACTCTCTTTGAATCTTCTTTATCATGCTAAGAGGAGCAGGAAAAAGCAAAAAATTTCAGAATTGCACCTTGCAATGCGGAGAAATTACTGTTTGTGCATTTAAAATATTCATTGATTTTTGCCATTGAAAAACGTCCAGAAATGATTGAAGCTACTGACAATGAAAGGAGCTGGCATCTCACTCTCTTTGAATCTTCTTTATCATGCTAAGAGCAGCAGGAAAAAGCAAAAAATTTCAGAATTGCACCTTGCAATGCTGAGAAATTACTGTTTGTGCATTTACAAAATTCATTGATTTTTGCCATTGAAAAACATCATGTTATTCATATACCAGAAATGATTGAAGCTACTGACTGAATAAAAGGAGCTGGCATCTCACTCTCTTTGAATCTTCTTTATCATGCTAAGAGGAGCAGGAAAAAGCAAAAAATTTCAGAATTGCACCTTGCAATGCGGAGAAATTACTGTTTGTGCATTTACAATATTCATTGATTTTTGCCATTGAAAAACATCATGTTATTCATATACCAGAAATGTTTGAAGCTACTGACTGAATGAAAGGAGCTGACATCTCACTCTCTTTGAATCTTCTTTATCATGCTAAGAGGAGCAGGAAAAAGCAAAAAATTTCAGAATTGCACCTTGCAATGCGGAGAAATTACTGTTTGTGCATTTACAATATTCATTGATTTTTGCCATTGAAAAATGTCCAGAAATGATTGAAGCTACTGACTGAATGAAAGGAGCTGGCATCTCACTCTCTTTGAATCTTCTTTATCATGCTAAGAGGAGCAGGAAAAAGCAAAAAATTTCAGAATTGCACCTTGCAATGCGGAGAAATTACTGTTTGTGCATTTACAATATTCATTGATTTTTGCCATTGAAAAATGTCCAGAAATGATTGAAGCTACTGACTGAATGAAAGGAGCTGGCATCTCACTCTCTTTGAATCTTCTTTATCATGCTAAGAGGAGCAGGAAAAAGCAAAAAATTTCAGAATTGCACCTTGCAATGCGGAGAAATTACAGTTTGTGCATTTACAATATTCATTGATTTTTGCCATTGAAAAACGTCCAGAAATGATTGAAGCTACTGGCTGAATGAAAGGAGCTGGCATCTCACTCTCTTTGAATCTTCTTTATCATGCTAAGAGTAGCAGGAAAAAGCAAAAAAATTCAGAATTGCACCTAGCAATGCGGAGAAATTACTGTTTGTGCATTTACAATATTAATTGATTTTTGCCATTGAAAAACGTCCAGAAATGATTGAAGCTACTGACTGAATGAAAGGAGCTGGCATCTCACTCTCTTTGAATCTTCTTTATCATGCTAAGAGGAGCAGGAAAAAGCAAAAAATTTCAGAATTGCACCTTGCAATGCGGAGAAATTACTGTTTGTGCATTTACAATATTCATTGATTTTTGCCATTGAAAAACATGTTATTCATATACCAGAAATGTTTGAAGCTCCTGACTGAATGAAAGGAGCTGGCACCTCACTCTCTTTGAATCTTCTTTATCATGCTAAGAGGAGCAGGAAAAAGCAAAAAATTTCAGAATTGCACCTTGCAATGCGGAGAAATTACTGTTTGTGCATTTACAATATTCATTGATTTTTGCCATTGAAAAACGTCCAGAAATGATTGAAGCTACTGACTGAATGAGGGGAGCTGGCATCTCACTCTCTTTGAATCTTCTTTATCATGCTAAGAGGAGCAGGAAAAAGCAAAAAATTTCAGAATTGCACCTTGCAATGCGGAGAAATTACTGTTTGTGCATTTACAATATTCATTGATTTTTGCCATTGAAAAATGTCCAGAAATGATTGAAGCTACTGACTGAATGAAAGGAGCTGGCATCTCACTCTCTTTGAATCTTCTTTATCATGCTAAGAGGAGCAGGAAAAAGCAAAAAATTTCAGAATTGCGCCTTGCAATGCGGAGAAATTACTGTTTGTGCATTTACAAAATTCATTGATTTTTGCCATTGAAAAACATGATGTTATTCATATACCAGAAATGATTGAAGCTACTGACTGAAGGAAAGGAGCTGGCATCTCACTCTCTTTGAATCTTCTTTATCATGCTAAGAGGAGCAGGAAAAAGCAAAAAATTTCAGAATTGCACCTTGCAATGCGGAGAAATTACTGTTTGTGCATTTACAATATTCATTGATTTTTGCCATTGAAAAATGTCCAGAAATGATTGAAGCTACTGACTGAATGAAAGGAGCTGGCATCTCACTCTCTTTGAATCTTCTTTATCATGCTAAGAGGAGCAGGAAAAAGCAAAAAATTTCAGAATTGCACCTTGCAATGCGGAGAAATTACAGTTTGTGCATTTACAATATTCATTGATTTTTGCCATTGAAAAACGTCCAGAAATGATTGAAGCTACTGACTGAATGAAAGGAGCTGGCATCTCACTCTCTTTGAATCTTCTTTATCATGCTAAGAGGAGCAGGAAAAAGCAAAAAATTTCAGAATTGCACCTTGCAATGCGGAGAAATTACTGTTTGTGCATTTACAATATTCATTGATTTTTGCCATTGAAAAACGTCCAGAAATGATTGAAGCTACTGACTGAATGAAAGGAGCTGGCATCTCACTCTCTTTGAATCTTCTTTATCATGCTAAGAGGAGCAGGAAAAAGCAAAAAATTTCAGAATTGCACCTTGCAATGCGGAGAAATTACTGTTTGTGCATTTACAATATTCATTGATTTTTGCCATTGAAAAACATCATGTTATTCATATACCAGAAATGTTTGAAGCAGTAATATCTCCACATTGCAAGGTGCAATTCTGAAATTTTTTGCTTTTTCCTGCTAATCCTAGCATGATAAAGAAGATTCAAAGAGAGTGAGATGCCAGCTCCTTTCATTCAGTCAGTAGCTTCAAACATTTCTGGTATATGAAAAACATGTTTTTCAATGGCAAAAATCAATGAATATTGTAAATGCACAAACAGTAATATCTCCACATTGCACGGTGCAATTCTGAAATTTTTAGCTTTTTCCTGTTAATCCTAGCATGATAAAGAAGATTCAAAGAGAGTGAGATGCCAGCTCCTTTCATTCAGTCAGTAGCTTCAAACATTTCTGGTATATGAAAAACATGTTTTTCAATGGCAAAAATCAATGAATATTGTAAATGCACAAACAGTAATATCTCCACATTGCAAGGTGCAATTCTGAAATTTTTTGCTTTTTCCTGTTAATCCTAGCATGATAAAGAAGATTCAAAGAGAGTGAGATGCCAGCTCCTTTCATTCAGTCAGTAGCTTCAAACATTTCTGGTATATGAAAAACATGTTTTTCAATGGCAAAAATCAATGAATATTGTAAATGCACAAACAGTAATATCTCCACATTGCAAGGTGCAATTCTGAAATTTTTTGCTTTTTCCTGCTAATCCTAGCATGATAAAGAAGATTCAAAGAGAGTGAGATGCCAGCTCCTTTCATTCAGTCAGTAGCTTCAAACATTTCTGGTATATGAAAAACATGTTTTTCAATGGCA
Organism: Phyllobates terribilis; assembly: GCF_046119375.1. Classification (NCBI taxonomy): domain Eukaryota; kingdom Metazoa; phylum Chordata; class Amphibia; order Anura; family Dendrobatidae; genus Phyllobates; species Phyllobates terribilis. The sequence goes on along the minus strand of NW_027364451.1, from coordinate 103,350 downwards.
AAAATCAATGAATATTGTAAATGCACAAACAGTAATTTCTCCACATTGCACGGTGCAATTCTGAAATTTTTAGCTTTTTCCTGTTAATCCTAGCATGATAAAGAAGATTCAAAGAGAGTGAGATGCCAGCTCCTTTCATTCAGTCAGTAGCTTCAAACATTTCTGGTATATGAAAAACATGTTTTTCAATGGCAAAAATCAATGAATATTGTAAATGCACAAACAGTAATATCTCCACATTGCAAGGTGCAATTCTGAAATTTTTTGCTTTTTCCTGCTAATCCTAGCATGATAAAGAAGATTCAAATAGAGTGAGATGCCAGCTCCTTTCATTCAGTCAGTAGCTTCAAACATTTCTGGTATATGAAAAACATGTTTTTCAATGGCAAAAATCAATGAATATTGTAAATGCACAAACAGTAATATCTCCACATTGCACGGTGCAATTATGAAATTTTTAGCTTTTTCCTGTTAATCCTAGCATGATAAAGAAGATTCAAAGAGAGTGAGATGCCAGCTCCTTTCATTCAGTCAGTAGCTTCAAACATTTCTGGTATATGAAAAACATGTTTTTCAATGGCAAAAATCAATGAATATTGTAAATGCACAAACAGTAATATCTCCACATTGCAAGGTGCAATTCTGAAATTTTTTGCTTTTTCCTGCTAATCCTAGCATGATAAAGAAGATTCAAAGAGAGTGAGATGCCAGCTCCTTTCATTCAGTCAGTAGCTTCAAACATTTCTGGACGTTTTTCAATGGCAAAAATCAATGAATATTGTAAATGCACAAACAGTAATATCTCCACATTGCAAGGTGCAATTCTGAAATTTTTTGCTTTTTCCTGCTAATCCTAGCATGATAAAGAAGATTCAAAGAGAGTGAGATGCCAGCTCCTTTCATTCAGTCAGTAGCTTCAAACATTTCTGGTATATGAAAAACATGTTTTTCAATGGCAAAAATCAATGAATATTGTAAATGCACAAACAGTAATATCTCCACATTGCAAGGTGCAATTCTGAAATTTTTTGCTTTTTCCTGCTAATCCTAGCATGATAAAGAAGATTCAAAGAGAGTGAGATGCCAGCTCCTTTCATTCAGTCAGTAGCTTCAAACATTTCTGGTATATGAAAAACATGTTTTTCAATGGCAAAAATCAATGAATATTGTAAATGCACAAACAGTAATATCTCCACATTGCAAGGTGCAATTCTGAAATTTTTTGCTTTTTCCTGTTAATCCTAGCATGATAAAGAAGATTCAAAGAGAGTGAGATGCCAGCTCCTTTCATTCAGTCAGTAGCTTCAAACATTTCTGGTATATGAAAAACATGTTTTTCAATGGCAAAAATCAATGAATATTGTAAATGCACAAACAGTAATATCTCCACATTGCAAGGTGCAATTCTGAAATTTTTTGCTTTTTCCTGCTAATCCTAGCATGATAAAGAATATTCAAAGAGAGTGAGATGCCAGCTCCTTTCATTCAGTCAGTAGCTTCAAACATTTCTGGTATATGAAAAACATGTTTTTCAATGGCAAAAATCAATGAATATTTTAAATGCACAAACAGTAATATCTCCACATTGCAAGGTGCAATTCTGAAATTTTTTGCTTTTTCCTGCTAATCCTAGCATGATAAAGAAGATTCAAAGAGAGTGAGATGCCAGCTCCTTTCATTCAGTCAGTAGCTTCAAACATTTCTGGTATATGAAAAACATGTTTTTCAATGGCAAAAATCAATGAATATTGTAAATGCACAAACAGTAATATCTCCACATTGCACGGTGCAATTCTGAAAATTTTAGCTTTTTCCTGTTAATCCTAGCATGATAAAGAAGATTCAAAGAGAGTGAGATGCCAGCTCCTTTCATTCAGTCAGTAGCTTCAAACATTTCTGGTATATGAAAAACATGTTTTTCAATGGCAAAAATCAATGAATATTGTAAATGCACAAACAGTAATATCTCCACATTGCAAGGTGCAATTCTGAAATTTTTTGCTTTTTCCTGCTAATCCTAGCATGATAAAGAAGATTCAAAGAGAGTGAGATGCCAGCTCCTTTCATTCAGTCAGTAGCTTCAAACATTTCTGGTATATGAAAAACATGTTTTTCAATGGCAAAAATCAATGAATATTGTAAATGCACAAACAGTAATATCTCCACATTGCACGGTGCAATTCTGAAATTTTTAGCTTTTTCCTGTTAATCCTAGCATGATAAAGAAGATTCAAAGAGAGTGAGATGCCAGCTCCTTTCATTCAGTCAGTAGCTTCAAACATTTCTGGTATATGAAAAACATGTTTTTCAATGGCAAAAATCAATGAATATTGTAAATGCACAAACAGTAATATCTCCACATTGCAAGGTGCAATTCTGAAATTTTTTGCTTTTTCCTGTTAATCCTAGCATGATAAAGAAGATTCAAAGAGAGTGAGATGCCAGCTCCTTTCATTCAGTCAGTAGCTTCAAACATTTCTGGTATATGAAAAACATGTTTTTCAATGGCAAAAATCAATGAATATTGTAAATGCACAAACAGTAATATCTCCACATTGCAAGGTGCAATTCTGAAATTTTTTGCTTTTTCCTGCTAATCCTAGCATGATAAAGAAGATTCAAAGAGAGTGAGATGCCAGCTCCTTTCATTCAGTCAGTAGCTTCAAACATTTCTGGACGTTTTTCAATGGCAAAAATCAATGAATATTGTAAATGCACAAACAGTAATATCTCCACATTGCAAGGTGCAATTCTGAAATTTTTTGCTTTTTCCTGCTAATCCTAGCATGATAAAGAAGATTCAAAGAGAGTGAGATGCCAGCTCCTTTCATTCAGTCAGTAGCTTCAAACATTTCTGGTATATGAAAAACATGTTTTTCAATGGCAAAAATCAATGAATATTGTAAATGCACAAACAGTAATATCTCCACATTGCACGGTGCAATTCTGAAATTTTTAGATTTTTCCTGTTAATCCTAGCATGATAAAGAAGATTCAAAGAGAGTGAGATGCCAGCTCCTTTCATTCAGTCAGTAGCTTCAAACATTTCTGGTATATGAAAAACATGTTTTTCAATGGCAAAAATCAATGAATATTGTAAATGCACAAACAGTAATATCTCCACATTGCAAGGTGCAATTCTGAAATTTTTTGCTTTTTCCTGTTAATCCTAGCATGATAAAGAAGATTCAAAGAGAGTGAGATGCCAGCTCCTTTCATTCAGTCAGTAGCTTCAAACATTTCTGGTATATGAAAAACATGTTTTTCAATGGCAAAAATCAATGAATATTGTAAATGCACAAACAGTAATATCTCCACATTGCAAGGTGCAATTCTGAAATTTTTTGCTTTTTCCTGCTAATCCTAGCATGATAAAGAAGATTCAAAGAGAGTGAGATGCCAGCTCCTTTCATTCAGTCAGTAGCTTCAAACATTTCTGGACGTTTTTCAATGGCAAAAATCAATGAATATTGTAAATGCACAAACAGTAATATCTCCACATTGCAAGGTGCAATTCTGAAATTTTTTGCTTTTTCCTGCTAATCCTAGCATGATAAAGAAGATTCAAAGAGAGTGAGATGCCAGCTCCTTTCATTCAGTCAGTAGCTTCAAACATTTCTGGTATATGAAAAACATGTTTTTCAATGGCAAAAATCAATGAATATTGTAAATGCACAAACAGTAATATCTCCACATTGCAAGGTGCAATTCTGAAATTTTTTGCTTTTTCCTGCTAATCCTAGCATGATAAAGAAGATTCAAAGAGAGTGAGATGCCAGCTCCTTTCATTCAGTCAGTAGCTTCAAACATTTCTGGTATATGAAAAGCATGTTTTTCAATGGCAAAAATCAATGAATATTGTAAATGCACAAACAGTAATATCTCCACATTGCACGGTGCAATTCTGAAATTTTTAGCTTTTTCCTGTTAATCCTAGCATGATAAAGAAGATTCAAAGAGAGTGAGATGCCAGCTCCTTTCATTCAGTCAGTAGCTTCAAACATTTCTGGTATATGAAAAACATGTTTTTCAATGGCAAAAATCAATGAATATTGTAAATGCACAAACAGTAATATCTCCACATTGCAAGGTGCAATTCTGAAATTTTTTGCTTTTTCCTGTTAATCCTAGCATGATAAAGAAGATTCAAAGAGAGTGAGATGCCAGCTCCTTTCATTCAGTCAGTAGCTTCAAACATTTCTGGTATATGAAAAACATGTTTTTCAATGGCAAAAATCAATGAATATTGTAAATGCACAAACAGTAATATCTCCACATTGCAAGGTGCAATTCTGAAATTTTTTGCTTTTTCCTGCTAATCCTAGCATGATAAAGAATATTCAAAGAGAGTGAGATGCCAGCTCCTTTCATTCAGTCAGTAGCTTCAAACATTTCTGGTATATGAAAAACATGTTTTTCAATGGCAAAAATCAATGAATATTTTAAATGCACAAACAGTAATATCTCCACATTGCAAGGTGCAATTCTGAAATTTTTTGCTTTTTCCTGCTAATCCTAGCATGATAAAGAAGATTCAAAGAGAGTGAGATGCCAGCTCCTTTCATTCAGTCAGTAGCTTCAAACATTTCTGGTATATGAAAAACATGTTTTTCAATGGCAAAAATCAATGAATATTGTAAATGCACAAACAGTAATATCTCCACATTGCACGGTGCAATTCTGAAAATTTTAGCTTTTTCCTGTTAATCCTAGCATGATAAAGAAGATTCAAAGAGAGTGAGATGCCAGCTCCTTTCATTCAGTCAGTAGCTTCAAACATTTCTGGTATATGAAAAACATGTTTTTCAATGGCAAAAATCAATGAATATTGTAAATGCACAAACAGTAATATCTCCACATTGCAAGGTGCAATTCTGAAATTTTTTGCTTTTTCCTGCTAATCCTAGCATGATAAAGAAGATTCAAAGAGAGTGAGATGCCAGCTCCTTTCATTCAGTCAGTAGCTTCAAACATTTCTGGTATATGAAAAACATGTTTTTCAATGGCAAAAATCAATGAATATTGTAAATGCACAAACAGTAATATCTCCACATTGCACGGTGCAATTCTGAAATTTTTAGCTTTTTCCTGTTAATCCTAGCATGATAAAGAAGATTCAAAGAGAGTGAGATGCCAGCTCCTTTCATTCAGTCAGTAGCTTCAAACATTTCTGGTATATGAAAAACATGTTTTTCAATGGCAAAAATCAATGAATATTGTAAATGCACAAACAGTAATATCTCCACATTGCAAGGTGCAATTCTGAAATTTTTTGCTTTTTCCTGTTAATCCTAGCATGATAAAGAAGATTCAAAGAGAGTGAGATGCCAGCTCCTTTCATTCAGTCAGTAGCTTCAAACATTTCTGGTATATGAAAAACATGTTTTTCAATGGCAAAAATCAATGAATATTGTAAATGCACAAACAGTAATATCTCCACATTGCAAGGTGCAATTCTGAAATTTTTTGCTTTTTCCTGCTAATCCTAGCATGATAAAGAAGATTCAAAGAGAGTGAGATGCCAGCTCCTTTCATTCAGTCAGTAGCTTCAAACATTTCTGGACGTTTTTCAATGGCAAAAATCAATGAATATTGTAAATGCACAAACAGTAATATCTCCACATTGCAAGGTGCAATTCTGAAATTTTTTGCTTTTTCCTGCTAATCCTAGCATGATAAAGAAGATTCAAAGAGAGTGAGATGCCAGCTCCTTTCATTCAGTCAGTAGCTTCAAACATTTCTGGTATATGAAAAACATGTTTTTCAATGGCAAAAATCAATGAATATTGTAAATGCACAAACAGTAATATCTCCACATTGCACGGTGCAATTCTGAAATTTTTAGATTTTTCCTGTTAATCCTAGCATGATAAAGAAGATTCAAAGAGAGTGAGATGCCAGCTCCTTTCATTCAGTCAGTAGCTTCAAACATTTCTGGTATATGAAAAACATGTTTTTCAATGGCAAAAATCAATGAATATTGTAAATGCACAAACAGTAATATCTCCACATTGCAAGGTGCAATTCTGAAATTTTTTGCTTTTTCCTGTTAATCCTAGCATGATAAAGAAGATTCAAAGAGAGTGAGATGCCAGCTCCTTTCATTCAGTCAGTAGCTTCAAACATTTCTGGTATATGAAAAACATGTTTTTCAATGGCAAAAATCAATGAATATTGTAAATGCACAAACAGTAATATCTCCACATTGCAAGGTGCAATTCTGAAATTTTTTGCTTTTTCCTGCTAATCCTAGCATGATAAAGAAGATTCAAAGAGAGTGAGATGCCAGCTCCTTTCATTCAGTCAGTAGCTTCAAACATTTCTGGACGTTTTTCAATGGCAAAAATCAATGAATATTGTAAATGCACAAACAGTAATATCTCCACATTGCAAGGTGCAATTCTGAAATTTTTTGCTTTTTCCTGCTAATCCTAGCATGATAAAGAAGATTCAAAGAGAGTGAGATGCCAGCTCCTTTCATTCAGTCAGTAGCTTCAAACATTTCTGGTATATGAAAAACATGTTTTTCAATGGCAAAAATCAATGAATATTGTAAATGCACAAACAGTAATATCTCCACATTGCAAGGTGCAATTCTGAAATTTTTTGCTTTTTCCTGCTAATCCTAGCATGATAAAGAAGATTCAAAGAGAGTGAGATGCCAGCTCCTTTCATTCAGTCAGTAGCTTCAAACATTTCTGGTATATGAAAAACATGTTTTTCAATGGCAAAAATCAATGAATATTGTAAATGCACAAACAGTAATATCTCCACATTGCACGGTGCAATTCTGAAATTTTTAGCTTTTTCCTGTTAATCCTAGCATGATAAAGAAGATTCAAAGAGAGTGAGATGCCAGCTCCTTTCATTCAGTCAGTAGCTTCAAACATTTCTGGTATATGAAAAACATGTTTTTCAATGGCAAAAATCAATGAATATTGTAAATGCACAAACAGTAATATCTCCACATTGCAAGGTGCAATTCTGAAATTTTTTGCTTTTTCCTGTTAATCCTAGCATGATAAAGAAGATTCAAAGAGAGTGAGATGCCAGCTCCTTTCATTCAGTCAGTAGCTTCAAACATTTCTGGTATATGAAAAACATGTTTTTCAATGGCAAAAATCAATGAATATTGTAAATGCACAAACAGTAATATCTCCACATTGCAAGGTGCAATTCTGAAATTTTTTGCTTTTTCCTGCTAATCCTAGCATGATAAAGAAGATTCAAAGAGAGTGAGATGCCAGCTCCTTTCATTCAGTCAGTAGCTTCAAACATTTCTGGTATATGAAAAACATGTTTTTCAATGGCAAAAATCAATGAATATTGTAAATGCACAAACAGTAATATCTCCACATTGCACGGTGCAATTCTGAAATTTTTAAGAGAGTGAGATGCCAGCTCCTTTCATTCAGTCAGTAGCTTCAAACATTTCTGGTATATGAAAAACATGTTTTTCAATGGCAAAAATCAATGAATATTGTAAATGCACAAACAGTAATATCTCCACATTGCAAGGTGCAATTCTGAAATTTTTTGCTTTATCCTGCTAATCCTAGCATGATAAAGAAGATTCAAAGAGAGTGAGATGCCAGCTCCTTTCATTCAGTCAGTAGCTTCAAACATTTCTGGTATATGAAAAACATGTTTTTCAATGGCAAAAATCAATGAATATTGTAAATGCACAAACAGTAATATCTCCACATTGCACGGTGCAATTCTGAAATTTTTAGCTTTTTCCTGTTAATCCTAGCATGATAAAGAAGATTCAAAGAGAGTGAGATGCCAGCTCCTTTCATTCAGTCAGTAGCTTCAAACATTTCTGGTATATGAAAAACATGTTTTTCAATGGCAAAAATCAATGAATATTGTAAATGCACAAACAGTAATATCTCCACATTGCAAGGTGCAATTCTGAAATTGTTTGCTTTTTCCTGCTAATCCTAGCATGATAAAGAAGATTCAGAGTGAGATGCCAGCTCCTTTCATTCAGTCAGTAGCTTCAAACATTTCTGGTATATGAAAAACATGTTTTTCAATGGCAAAAATCAATGAATATTGTAAATGCACAAACAGTAATATCTCCACATTGCAAGGTGCAATTCTGAAATTTTTTGCTTTTTCCTGCTAATCCTAGCATGATAAAGAAGATTCAAAGAGAGTGAGATGCCAGCTCCTTTCATTCAGTCAGTAGCTTCAAACATTTCTGGACGTTTTTCAATGGCAAAAATCAATGAATATTGTAAATGCACAAACAGTAATATCTCCACATTGCAAGGTGCAATTCTGAAATTTTTTGCTTTTTCCTGCTAATCCTAGCATGATAAAGAAGATTCAAAGAGAGTGAGATGCCAGCTCCTTTCATTCAGTCAGTAGCTTCAAACATTTCTGGTATATGAAAAACATGTTTTTCAATGGCAAAAATCAATGAATATTGTAAATGCACAAACAGTAATATCTCCACATTGCAAGGTGCAATTCTGAAATTTTTTGCTTTTTCCTGCTAATCCTAGCATGATAAAGAAGATTCAAAGAGAGTGAGATGCCAGCTCCTTTCATTCAGTCAGTAGCTTCAAACATTTCTGGTATATGAAAAACATGTTTTTCAATGGCAAAAATCAATGAATATTGTAAATGCACAAACAGTAATATCTCCACATTGCAAGGTGCAATTCTGAAATTTTTTGCTTTTTCCTGTTAATCCTAGCATGATAAAGAAGATTCAAAGAGAGTGAGATGCCAGCTCCTTTCATTCAGTCAGTAGCTTCAAACATTTCTGGTATATGAAAAACATGTTTTTCAATGGCAAAAATCAATGAATATTGTAAATGCACAAACAGTAATATCTCCACATTGCAAGGTGCAATTCTGAAATTTTTTGCTTTTTCCTGCTAATCCTAGCATGATAAAGAATATTCAAAGAGAGTGAGATGCCAGCTCCTTTCATTCAGTCAGTAGCTTCAAACATTTCTGGTATATGAAAAACATGTTTTTCAATGGCAAAAATCAATGAATATTTTAAATGCACAAACAGTAATATCTCCACATTGCAAGGTGCAATTCTGAAATTTTTTGCTTTTTCCTGCTAATCCTAGCATGATAAAGAAGATTCAAAGAGAGTGAGATGCCAGCTCCTTTCATTCAGTCAGTAGCTTCAAACATTTCTGGTATATGAAAAACATGTTTTTCAATGGCAAAAATCAATGAATATTGTAAATGCACAAACAGTAATATCTCCACATTGCACGGTGCAATTCTGAAAATTTTAGCTTTTTCCTGTTAATCCTAGCATGATAAAGAAGATTCAAAGAGAGTGAGATGCCAGCTCCTTTCATTCAGTCAGTAGCTTCAAACATTTCTGGTATATGAAAAACATGTTTTTCAATGGCAAAAATCAATGAATATTGTAAATGCACAAACAGTAATATCTCCACATTGCAAGGTGCAATTCTGAAATTTTTTGCTTTTTCCTGCTAATCCTAGCATGATAAAGAAGATTCAAAGAGAGTGAGATGCCAGCTCCTTTCATTCAGTCAGTAGCTTCAAACATTTCTGGTATATGAAAAACATGTTTTTCAATGGCAAAAATCAATGAATATTGTAAATGCACAAACAGTAATATCTCCACATTGCACGGTGCAATTCTGAAATTTTTAGCTTTTTCCTGTTAATCCTAGCATGATAAAGAAGATTCAAAGAGAGTGAGATGCCAGCTCCTTTCATTCAGTCAGTAGCTTCAAACATTTCTGGTATATGAAAAACATGTTTTTCAATGGCAAAAATCAATGAATATTGTAAATGCACAAACAGTAATATCTCCACATTGCAAGGTGCAATTCTGAAATTTTTTGCTTTTTCCTGTTAATCCTAGCATGATAAAGAAGATTCAAAGAGAGTGAGATGCCAGCTCCTTTCATTCAGTCAGTAGCTTCAAACATTTCTGGTATATGAAAAACATGTTTTTCAATGGCAAAAATCAATGAATATTGTAAATGCACAAACAGTAATATCTCCACATTGCAAGGTGCAATTCTGAAATTTTTTGCTTTTTCCTGCTAATCCTAGCATGATAAAGAAGATTCAAAGAGAGTGAGATGCCAGCTCCTTTCATTCAGTCAGTAGCTTCAAACATTTCTGGACGTTTTTCAATGGCAAAAATCAATGAATATTGTAAATGCACAAACAGTAATATCTCCACATTGCAAGGTGCAATTCTGAAATTTTTTGCTTTTTCCTGCTAATCCTAGCATGATAAAGAAGATTCAAAGAGAGTGAGATGCCAGCTCCTTTCATTCAGTCAGTAGCTTCAAACATTTCTGGTATATGAAAAACATGTTTTTCAATGGCAAAAATCAATGAATATTGTAAATGCACAAACAGTAATATCTCCACATTGCACGGTGCAATTCTGAAATTTTTAGATTTTTCCTGTTAATCCTAGCATGATAAAGAAGATTCAAAGAGAGTGAGATGCCAGCTCCTTTCATTCAGTCAGTAGCTTCAAACATTTCTGGTATATGAAAAACATGTTTTTCAATGGCAAAAATCAATGAATATTGTAAATGCACAAACAGTAATATCTCCACATTGCAAGGTGCAATTCTGAAATTTTTTGCTTTTTCCTGTTAATCCTAGCATGATAAAGAAGATTCAAAGAGAGTGAGATGCCAGCTCCTTTCATTCAGTCAGTAGCTTCAAACATTTCTGGTATATGAAAAACATGTTTTTCAATGGCAAAAATCAATGAATATTGTAAATGCACAAACAGTAATATCTCCACATTGCAAGGTGCAATTCTGAAATTTTTTGCTTTTTCCTGCTAATCCTAGCATGATAAAGAAGATTCAAAGAGAGTGAGATGCCAGCTCCTTTCATTCAGTCAGTAGCTTCAAACATTTCTGGACGTTTTTCAATGGCAAAAATCAATGAATATTGTAAATGCACAAACAGTAATATCTCCACATTGCAAGGTGCAATTCTGAAATTTTTTGCTTTTTCCTGCTAATCCTAGCATGATAAAGAAGATTCAAAGAGAGTGAGATGCCAGCTCCTTTCATTCAGTCAGTAGCTTCAAACATTTCTGGTATATGAAAAACATGTTTTTCAATGGCAAAAATCAATGAATATTGTAAATGCACAAACAGTAATATCTCCACATTGCACGGTGCAATTCTGAAATTTTTAGATTTTTCCTGTTAATCCTAGCATGATAAAGAAGATTCAAAGAGAGTGAGATGCCAGCTCCTTTCATTCAGTCAGTAGCTTCAAACATTTCTGGTATATGAAAAACATGTTTTTCAATGGCAAAAATCAATGAATATTGTAAATGCACAAACAGTAATATCTCCACATTGCAAGGTGCAATTCTGAAATTTTTTGCTTTTTCCTGTTAATCCTAGCATGATAAAGAAGATTCAAAGAGAGTGAGATGCCAGCTCCTTTCATTCAGTCAGTAGCTTCAAACATTTCTGGTATATGAAAAACATGTTTTTCAATGGCAAAAATCAATGAATATTGTAAATGCACAAACAGTAATATCTCCACATTGCAAGGTGCAATTCTGAAATTTTTTGCTTTTTCCTGCTAATCCTAGCATGATAAAGAAGATTCAAAGAGAGTGAGATGCCAGCTCCTTTCATTCAGTCAGTAGCTTCAAACATTTCTGGACGTTTTTCAATGGCAAAAATCAATGAATATTGTAAATGCACAAACAGTAATATCTCCACATTGCAAGGTGCAATTCTGAAATTTTTTGCTTTTTCCTGCTAATCCTAGCATGATAAAGAAGATTCAAAGAGAGTGAGATGCCAGCTCCTTTCATTCAGTCAGTAGCTTCAAACATTTCTGGTATATGAAAAACATGTTTTTCAATGGCAAAAATCAATGAATATTGTAAATGCACAAACAGTAATATCTCCACATTGCAAGGTGCAATTCTGAAATTTTTTGCTTTTTCCTGCTAATCCTAGCATGATAAAGAAGATTCAAAGAGAGTGAGATGCCAGCTCCTTTCATTCAGTCAGTAGCTTCAAACATTTCTGGTATATGAAAAACATGTTTTTCAATGGCAAAAATCAATGAATATTGTAAATGCACAAACAGTAATATCTCCACATTGCACGGTGCAATTCTGAAATTTTTAGCTTTTTCCTGTTAATCCTAGCATGATAAAGAAGATTCAAAGAGAGTGAGATGCCAGCTCCTTTCATTCAGTCAGTAGCTTCAAACATTTCTGGTATATGAAAAACATGTTTTTCAATGGCAAAAATCAATGAATATTGTAAATGCACAAACAGTAATATCTCCACATTGCAAGGTGCAATTCTGAAATTTTTTGCTTTTTCCTGTTAATCCTAGCATGATAAAGAAGATTCAAAGAGAGTGAGATGCCAGCTCCTTTCATTCAGTCAGTAGCTTCAAACATTTCTGGTATATGAAAAACATGTTTTTCAATGGCAAAAATCAATGAATATTGTAAATGCACAAACAGTAATATCTCCACATTGCAAGGTGCAATTCTGAAATTTTTTGCTTTTTCCTGCTAATCCTAGCATGATAAAGAAGATTCAAAGAGAGTGAGATGCCAGCTCCTTTCATTCAGTCAGTAGCTTCAAACATTTCTGGTATATGAAAAACATGTTTTTCAATGGCAAAAATCAATGAATATTGTAAATGCACAAACAGTAATATCTCCACATTGCACGGTGCAATTCTGAAATTTTTAAGAGAGTGAGATGCCAGCTCCTTTCATTCAGTCAGTAGCTTCAAACATTTCTGGTATATGAAAAACATGTTTTTCAATGGCAAAAATCAATGAATATTGTAAATGCACAAACAGTAATATCTCCACATTGCAAGGTGCAATTCTGAAATTTTTTGCTTTATCCTGCTAATCCTAGCATGATAAAGAAGATTCAAAGAGAGTGAGATGCCAGCTCCTTTCATTCAGTCAGTAGCTTCAAACATTTCTGGTATATGAAAAACATGTTTTTCAATGGCAAAAATCAATGAATATTGTAAATGCACAAACAGTAATATCTCCACATTGCACGGTGCAATTCTGAAATTTTTAGCTTTTTCCTGTTAATCCTAGCATGATAAAGAAGATTCAAAGAGAGTGAGATGCCAGCTCCTTTCATTCAGTCAGTAGCTTCAAACATTTCTGGTATATGAAAAACATGTTTTTCAATGGCAAAAATCAATGAATATTGTAAATGCACAAACAGTAATATCTCCACATTGCAAGGTGCAATTCTGAAATTGTTTGCTTTTTCCTGCTAATCCTAGCATGATAAAGAAGATTCAGAGTGAGATGCCAGCTCCTTTCATTGTCAGTAGCTTCAAACATTTCTGGTATATGAAAAACATGTTTTTCAATGGCAAAAATCAATGAATATTGTAAATGCACAAACAGTAATATCTCCACATTGCAAGGTGCAATTCTGAAATTTTTTGCTTTTTCCTGCTAATCCTAGCATGATAAAGAAGATTCAAAGAGAGTGAGATGCCAGCTCCTTTCATTCAGTCAGTAGCTTCAAACATTTCTGGACGTTTTTCAATGGCAAAAATCAATGAATATTGTAAATGCACAAACAGTAATATCTCCACATTGCAAGGTGCAATTCTGAAATTTTTTGCTTTTTCCTGCTAATCCTAGCATGATAAAGAAGATTCAAAGAGAGTGAGATGCCAGCTCCTTTCATTCAGTCAGTAGCTTCAAACATTTCTGGTATATGAAAAACATGTTTTTCAATGGCAAAAATCAATGAATATTGTAAATGCACAAACAGTAATATCTCCACATTGCACGGTGCAATTCTGAAATTTTTAGCTTTTTCCTGTTAATCCTAGCATGATAAAGAAGATTCAAAGAGAGTGAGATGCCAGCTCCTTTCATTCAGTCAGTAGCTTCAAACATTTCTGGTATATGAAAAACATGTTTTTCAATGGCAAAAATCAATGAATATTGTAAATGCACAAACAGTAATATCTCCACATTGCACGGTGCAATTCTGAAATTTTTAGCTTTTTCCTGTTAATCCTAGCATGATAAAGAAGATTCAAAGAGAGTGAGATGCCAGCTCCTTTCATTCAGTCAGTAGCTTCAAACATTTCTGGTATATGAAAAACATGTTTTTCAATGGCAAAAATCAATGAATATTGTAAATGCACAAACAGTAATATCTCCACATTGCACGGTGCAATTCTGAAATTTTTAGCTTTTTCCTGTTAATCCTAGCATGATAAAGAAGATTCAAAGAGAGTGAGATGCCAGCTCCTTTCATTCAGTCAGTAGCTTCAAACATTTCTGGTATATGAAAAACATGTTTTTCAATGGCAAAAATCAATGAATATTGTAAATGCACAAACAGTAATATCTCCACATTGCAAGGTGCAATTCTGAAATTTTTTGCTTTTTCCTGCTAATCCTAGCATGATAAAGAAGATTCAAAGAGAGTGAGATGCCAGCTCCTTTCATTCAGTCAGTAGCTTCAAACATTTCTGGTATATGAAAAACATGTTTTTCAATGGCAAAAATCAATGAATATTGTAAATGCACAAACAGTAATATCTCCACATTGCACGGTGCAATTCTGAAATTTTTAGCTTTTTCCTGTTAATCCTAGCATGATAAAGAAGATTCAAAGAGAGTGAGATGCCAGCTCCTTTCATTCAGTCAGTAGCTTCAAACATTTCTGGTATATGAAAAACATGTTTTTCAATGGCAAAAATCAATGAATATTGTAAATGCACAAACAGTAATTTCTCCACATTGCAAGGTGCAATTCTGAAATTTTTTGCTTTTTCCTGCTCCTCTTAGCATGATAAAGAAGATTCAAAGAGAGTGAGATGCCAGCTCCTTTCATTCAGTCAGTAGCTTCAAACATTTCTGGTATATGAATAACATGATGTTTTTCAATGGCAAAAATCAATGAATATTGTAAATGCACAAACAGTAATTTCTCCGCATTGCAAGGTGCAATTCTGAAATTTTTAGCTTTTTCCTGTTAATCCTAGCATGATAAAGAAGATTCAAAGAGAGTGAGATGCCAGCTCCTTTCATTCAGTCAGTAGCTTCAAACATTTCTGGTATATGAAAAACGTTTTTCAATGGCAAAAATCAATGAATATTGTAAATGCACAAACAGTAATATCTCCACATTGCAAGGTGCAATTCTGAAATTTTTTGCTTTTTCCTGTTAATCCTAGCATGATAAAGAAGATTCAAAGAGAGTGAGATGCCAGCTCCTTTCATTCAGTCAGTAGCTTCAAACATTTCTGGTATATGAAAAACATGTTTTTCAATGGCAAAAATCAATGAATATTGTAAATGCACAAACAGTAATATCTCCACATTGCACGGTGCAATTCTGAAATTTTTAGCTTTTTCCTGTTAATCCTAGCATGATAAAGAAGATTCAAAGAGAGTGAGATGCCAGCTCCTTTCATTCAGTCAGTAGCTTCAAACATTTCTGGTATATGAAAAACATGTTTTTCAATGGCAAAAATCAATGAATATTGTAAATGCACAAACAGTAATATCTCCACATTGCAAGGTGCAATTCTGAAATTTTTTGCTTTTTCCTGCTAATCCTAGCATGATAAAGAAGATTCAAAGAGAGTGAGATGCCAGCTCCTTTCATTCAGTCAGTAGCTTCAAACATTTCTGGTATATGAAAAACATGTTTTTCAATGGCAAAAATCAATGAATATTGTAAATGCACAAACAGTAATATCTCCACATTGCACGGTGCAATTCTGAAATTTTTAGCTTTTTCCTGTTAATCCTAGCATGATAAAGAAGATTCAAAGAGAGTGAGATGCCAGCTCCTTTCATTCAGTCAGTAGCTTCAAACATTTCTGGTATATGAAAAACATGTTTTTCAATGGCAAAAATCAATGAATATTGTAAATGCACAAACAGTAATATCTCCACATTGCAAGGTGCAATTCTGAAATTTTTTGCTTTTTCCTGCTAATCCTAGCATGATAAAGAAGATTCAAAGAGAGTGAGATGCCAGCTCCTTTCATTCAGTCAGTAGCTTCAAACATTTCTGGTATATGAAAAACATGTTTTTCAATGGCAAAAATCAATGAATATTGTAAATGCACAAACAGTAATTCCACATTGCACGGTGCAATTCTGAAATTTTTAGCTTTTTCCTGTTAATCCTAGCATGATAAAGAAGATTCAAAGAGAGTGAGATGCCAGCTCCTTTCATTCAGTCAGTAGCTTCAAACATTTCTGGTATATGAAAAACGTTTTTCAATGGCAAAAATCAATGAATATTGTAAATGCACAAACAGTAATATCTCCACATTGCAAGGTGCAATTCTGAAATTTTTTGCTTTTTCCTGCTAATCCTAGCATGATAAAGAAGATTCAAAGAGAGTGAGATGCCAGCTCCTTTCATTCAGTCAGTAGCTTCAAACATTTCTGGTATATGAAAAACATGTTTTTCAATGGCAAAAATCAATGAATATTGTAAATGCACAAACAGTAATATCTCCACATTGCACGGTGCAATTCTGAAATTTTTAGCTTTTTCCTGTTAATCCTAGCATGATAAAGAAGATTCAAAGAGAGTGAGATGCCAGCTCCTTTCATTCAGTCAGTAGCTTCAAACATTTCTGGTATATGAAAAACATGTTTTTCAATGGCAAAAATCAATGAATATTGTAAATGCACAAACAGTAATATCTCCACATTGCAAGGTGCAATTCTGAAATTGTTTGCTTTTTCCTGCTAATCCTAGCATGATAAAGAAGATTCAGAGTGAGATGCCAGCTCCTTTCATTCAGTCAGTAGCTTCAAACATTTCTGGTATATGAAAAACGTTTTTCAATGGCAAAAATCAATGAATATTGTAAATGCACAAACAGTAATATCTCCACATTGCAAGGTGCAATTCTGAAATTTTTTGCTTTTTCCTGCTAATCCTAGCATGATAAAGAAGATTCAAAGAGAGTGAGATGCCAGCTCCTTTCAATCAGTCAGTAGCTTCAAACATTTCTGGTATATGAAAAACATGTTTTTCAATGGCAAAAATCAATGAATATTGTAAATGCACAAACAGTAATATCTCCACATTGCACGGTGCAATTCTGAAATTTTTTGCTTTTTCCTGCTAATCCTAGCATGATAAAGAAGATTCAAAGAGAGTGAGATGCCAGCTCCTTTCATTCAGTCAGTAGCTTCAAACATTTCTGGACGTTTTTCAATGGCAAAAATCAATGAATATTGTAAATGCACAAACAGTAATATCTCCACATTGCAAGGTGCAATTCTGAAATTTTTTGCTTTTTCCTGTTAATCCTAGCATGATAAAGAAGATTCAAAGAGAGTGAGATGCCAGCTCCTTTCATTCAGTCAGTAGCTTCAAACATTTCTGGCATATGAAAAACATGTTTTTCAATGGCAAAAATCAATGAATATTGTAAATGCACAAACAGTAATATCTCCACATTGCACGGTGCAATTCTGAAATTTTTAGCTTTTTCCTGCTAATCCTAGCATGATAAAGAAGATTCAAAGAGAGTGAGATGCCAGCTCCTTTCATTCAGTCAGTAGCTTCAAACATTTCTGGTATATGAAAAACATGTTTTTCAATGGCAAAAATCAATGAATATTGTAAATGCACAAACAGTAATATCTCCACATTGCAAGGTGCAATTCTGAAATTTTTTGCTTTTTCCTGCTAATCCTAGCATGATAAAGAAGATTCAAAGAGAGTGAGATGCCAGCTCCTTTCATTCAGTCAGTAGCTTCAAACATTTCTGGTATATGAAAAACATGTTTTTCAATGGCAAAAATCAATGAATATTGTAAATGCACAAACAGTAATATCTCCACATTGCACGGTGCAATTCTGAAATTTTTAGCTTTTTCCTGTTAATCCTAGCATGATAAAGAAGATTCAAAGAGAGTGAGATGCCAGCTCCTTTCATTCAGTCAGTAGCTTCAAACATTTCTGGTATATGAAAAACATGTTTTTCAATGGCAAAAATCAATGAATATTGTAAATGCACAAACAGTAATATCTCCACATTGCAAGGTGCAATTCTGAAATTGTTTGCTTTTTCCTGCTAATCCTAGCATGATAAAGAAGATTCAGAGTGAGATGCCAGCTCCTTTCATTCAGTCAGTAGCTTCAAACATTTCTGGTATATGAAAAACGTTTTTCAATGGCAAAAATCAATGAATATTGTAAATGCACAAACAGTAATATCTCCACATTGCAAGGTGCAATTCTGAAATTTTTTGCTTTTTCCTGCTAATCCTAGCATGATAAAGAAGATTCAAAGAGAGTGAGATGCCAGCTCCTTTCAATCAGTCAGTAGCTTCAAACATTTCTGGTATATGAAAAACATGTTTTTCAATGGCAAAAATCAATGAATATTGTAAATGCACAAACAGTAATATCTCCACATTGCACGGTGCAATTCTGAAATTTTTTGCTTTTTCCTGCTAATCCTAGCATGATAAAGAAGATTCAAAGAGAGTGAGATGCCAGCTCCTTTCATTCAGTCAGTAGCTTCAAACATTTCTGGACGTTTTTCAATGGCAAAAATCAATGAATATTGTAAATGCACAAACAGTAATATCTCCACATTGCAAGGTGCAATTCTGAAATTTTTTGCTTTTTCCTGTTAATCCTAGCATGATAAAGAAGATTCAAAGAGAGTGAGATGCCAGCTCCTTTCATTCAGTCAGTAGCTTCAAACATTTCTGGTATATGAAAAACATGTTTTTCAATGGCAAAAATCAATGAATATTGTAAATGCACAAACAGTAATATCTCCACATTGCAAGGTGCAATTCTGAAATTTTTTGCTTTATCCTGCTAATCCTAGCATGATAAAGAAGATTCAAAGAGAGTGAGATGCCAGCTCCTTTCATTCAGTCAGTAGCTTCAAACATTTCTGGTATATGAAAAACATGTTTTTCAATGGCAAAAATCAATGAATATTGTAAATGCACAAACAGTAATATCTCCACATTGCACGGTGCAATTCTGAAATTTTTAGCTTTTTCCTGTTAATCCTAGCATGATAAAGAAGATTCAAAGAGAGTGAGATGCCAGCTCCTTTCATTCAGTCAGTAGCTTCAAACATTTCTGGACGTTTTTCAATGGCAAAAATCAATGAATATTGTAAATGCACAAACAGTAATATCTCCACATTGCAAGGTGCAATTCTGAAATTTTTTGCTTTTTCCTGTTAATCCTAGCATGATAAAGAAGATTCAAAGAGAGTGAGATGCCAGCTCCTTTCATTCAGTCAGTAGCTTCAAACATTTCTGGTATATGAAAAACATGTTTTTCAATGGCAAAAATCAATGAATATTGTAAATGCACAAACAGTAATATCTCCACATTGCAAGGTGCAATTCTGAAATTTTTTGCTTTTTCCTGTTAATCCTAGCATGATAAAGAAGATTCAAAGAGAGTGAGATGCCAGCTCCTTTCATTCAGTCAGTAGCTTCAAACATTTCTGGTATATGAAAAACATGTTTTTCAATGGCAAAAATCAATGAATATTGTAAATGCACAAACAGTAATATCTCCACATTGCAAGGTGCAATTCTGAAATTTTTTGCTTTTTCCTGCTAATCCTAGCATGATAAAGAAGATTCAAAGAGAGTGAGATGCCAGCTCCTTTCATTCAGTCAGTAGCTTCAAACATTTCTGGTATATGAAAAACATGTTTTTCAATGGCAAAAATCAATGAATATTGTAAATGCACAAACAGTAATATCTCCACATTGCACGGTGCAATTCTGAAATTTTTAGCTTTTTCCTGTTAATCCTAGCATGATAAAGAAGATTCAAAGAGAGTGAGATGCCAGCTCCTTTCATTCAGTCAGTAGCTTCAAACATTTCTGGTATATGAAAAACATGTTTTTCAATGGCAAAAATCAATGAATATTGTAAATGCACAAACAGTAATATCTCCACATTGCAAGGTGCAATTCTGAAATTTTTTGCTTTTTCCTGCTAATCCTAGCATGATAAAGAAGATTCAAAGAGAGTGAGATGCCAGCTCCTTTCATTCAGTCAGTAGCTTCAAACATTTCTGGTATATGAAAAACATGTTTTTCAATGGCAAAAATCAATGAATATTGTAAATGCACAAACAGTAATATCTCCACATTGCACGGTGCAATTCTGAAATTTTTAGCTTTTTCCTGTTAATCCTAGCATGATAAAGAAGATTCAAAGAGAGTGAGATGCCAGCTCCTTTCATTCAGTCAGTAGCTTCAAACATTTCTGGTATATGAAAAACATGTTTTTCAATGGCAAAAATCAATGAATATTGTAAATGCACAAACAGTAATATCTCCACATTGCAAGGTGCAATTCTGAAATTTTTTGCTTTTTCCTGTTAATCCTAGCATGATAAAGAAGATTCAAAGAGAGTGAGATGCCAGCTCCTTTCATTCAGTCAGTAGCTTCAAACATTTCTGGTATATGAAAAACATGTTTTTCAATGGCAAAAATCAATGAATATTGTAAATGCACAAACAGTAATATCTCCACATTGCAAGGTGCAATTCTGAAATTTTTTGCTTTTTCCTGCTAATCCTAGCATGATAAAGAAGATTCAAAGAGAGTGAGATGCCAGCTCCTTTCATTCAGTCAGTAGCTTCAAACATTTCTGGCATATGAAAAACATGTTTTTCAATGGCAAAAATCAATGAATATTGTAAATGCACAAACATTAATATCTCCACATTGCACGGTGCAATTCTGAAATTTTTAGCTTTTTCCTGTTAATCCTAGCATGATAAAGAAGATTCAAAGAGAGTGAGATGCCAGCTCCTTTCATTCAGTCAGTAGCTTCAAACATTTCTGGTATATGAAAAACGTTTTTCAATGGCAAAAATCAATGAATATTGTAAATGCACAAACAGTAATATCTCCACATTGCAAGGTGCAATTCTGAAATTTTTTGCTTTTTCCTGCTAATCCTAGCATGATAAAGAAGATTCAAAGAGAGTGAGATGCCAGCTCCTTTCATTCAGTCAGTAGCTTCAAACATTTCTGGTATATGAAAAACATGTTTTTCAATGGCAAAAATCAATGAATATTGTAAATGCACAAACAGTAATATCTCCACATTGCACGGTGCAATTCTGAAATTTTTAGCTTTTTCCTGTTAATCCTAGCATGATAAAGAAGATTCAAAGAGAGTGAGATGCCAGCTCCTTTCATTCAGTCAGTAGCTTCAAACATTTCTGGTATATGAAAAACATGTTTTTCAATGGCAAAAATCAATGAATATTGTAAATGCACAAACAGTAATATCTCCACATTGCAAGGTGCAATTCTGAAATTGTTTGCTTTTTCCTGCTAATCCTAGCATGATAAAGAAGATTCAGAGTGAGATGCCAGCTCCTTTCATTCAGTCAGTAGCTTCAAACATTTCTGGTATATGAAAAACGTTTTTCAATGGCAAAAATCAATGAATATTGTAAATGCACAAACAGTAATATCTCCACATTGCAAGGTGCAATTCTGAAATTTTTTGCTTTTTCCTGCTAATCCTAGCATGATAAAGAAGATTCAAAGAGAGTGAGATGCCAGCTCCTTTCAATCAGTCAGTAGCTTCAAACATTTCTGGTATATGAAAAACATGTTTTTCAATGGCAAAAATCAATGAATATTGTAAATGCACAAACAGTAATATCTCCACATTGCACGGTGCAATTCTGAAATTTTTTGCTTTTTCCTGCTAATCCTAGCATGATAAAGAAGATTCAAAGAGAGTGAGATGCCAGCTCCTTTCATTCAGTCAGTAGCTTCAAACATTTCTGGACGTTTTTCAATGGCAAAAATCAATGAATATTGTAAATGCACAAACAGTAATATCTCCACATTGCAAGGTGCAATTCTGAAATTTTTTGCTTTTTCCTGTTAATCCTAGCATGATAAAGAAGATTCAAAGAGAGTGAGATGCCAGCTCCTTTCATTCAGTCAGTAGCTTCAAACATTTCTGGTATATGAAAAACATGTTTTTCAATGGCAAAAATCAATGAATATTGTAAATGCACAAACAGTAATATCTCCACATTGCAAGGTGCAATTCTGAAATTTTTTGCTTTATCCTGCTAATCCTAGCATGATAAAGAAGATTCAAAGAGAGTGAGATGCCAGCTCCTTTCATTCAGTCAGTAGCTTCAAACATTTCTGGTATATGAAAAACATGTTTTTCAATGGCAAAAATCAATGAATATTGTAAATGCACAAACAGTAATATCTCCACATTGCACGGTGCAATTCTGAAATTTTTAGCTTTTTCCTGTTAATCCTAGCATGATAAAGAAGATTCAAAGAGAGTGAGATGCCAGCTCCTTTCATTCAGTCAGTAGCTTCAAACATTTCTGGACGTTTTTCAATGGCAAAAATCAATGAATATTGTAAATGCACAAACAGTAATATCTCCACATTGCAAGGTGCAATTCTGAAATTTTTTGCTTTTTCCTGTTAATCCTAGCATGATAAAGAAGATTCAAAGAGAGTGAGATGCCAGCTCCTTTCATTCAGTCAGTAGCTTCAAACATTTCTGGTATATGAAAAACATGTTTTTCAATGGCAAAAATCAATGAATATTGTAAATGCACAAACAGTAATATCTCCACATTGCAAGGTGCAATTCTGAAATTTTTTGCTTTTTCCTGTTAATCCTAGCATGATAAAGAAGATTCAAAGAGAGTGAGATGCCAGCTCCTTTCATTCAGTCAGTAGCTTCAAACATTTCTGGTATATGAAAAACATGTTTTTCAATGGCAAAAATCAATGAATATTGTAAATGCACAAACAGTAATATCTCCACATTGCAAGGTGCAATTCTGAAATTTTTTGCTTTTTCCTGCTAATCCTAGCATGATAAAGAAGATTCAAAGAGAGTGAGATGCCAGCTCCTTTCAATCAGTCAGTAGCTTCAAACATTTCTGGTATATGAAAAACATGTTTTTCAACGGCAAAAATCAATGAATATTGTAAATGCACAAACAGTAATATCTCCACATTGCACGGTGCAATTCTGAAATTTTTAGCTTTTTCCTGTTAATCCTAGCATGATAAAGAAGATTCAAAGAGAGTGAGATGCCAGCTCCTTTCATTCAGTCAGTAGCTTCAAACATTTCTGGTATATGAAAAACATGTTTTTCAATGGCAAAAATCAATGAATATTGTAAATTGCACAAACAGTAATATCTCCACATTGCAAGGTGCAATTCTGAAATTGTTTGCTTTTTCCTGCTAATCCTAGCATGATAAAGAAGATTCAGAGTGAGATGCCAGCTCCTTTCATTGTCAGTAGCTTCAAACATTTCTGGTATATGAAAAACGTTTTTCAATGGCAAAAATCAATGAATATTGTAAATGCACAAACAGTAATATCTCCACATTGCAAGGTGCAATTCTGAAATTTTTTGCTTTTTCCTGCTAATCCTAGCATGATAAAGAAGATTCAAAGAGAGTGAGATGCCAGCTCCTTTCAATCAGTCAGTAGCTTCAAACATTTCTGGTATATGAAAAACATGTTTTTCAATGGCAAAAATCAATGAATATTGTAAATGCACAAACAGTAATATCTCCACATTGCACGGTGCAATTCTGAAATTTTTTGCTTTTTCCTGCTAATCCTAGCATGATAAAGAAGATTCAAAGAGAGTGAGATGCCAGCTCCTTTCATTCAGTCAGTAGCTTCAAACATTTCTGGTATATGAAAAACATGTTTTTCAATGGCAAAAATCAATGAATATTGTAAATGCACAAACAGTAATATCTCCACATTGCACGGTGCAATTCTGAAATTTTTAGCTTTTTCCTGTTAATCCTAGCATGATAAAGAAGATTCAAAGAGAGTGAGATGCCAGCTCCTTTCATTCAGTCAGTAGCTTCAAACATTTCTGGTATATGAAAAACATGTTTTTCAATGGCAAAAATCAATGAATATTGTAAATGCACAAACAGTAATATCTCCACATTGCAAGGTGCAATTCTGAAATTTTTTGCTTTTTCCTGCTAATCCTAGCATGATAAAGAAGATTCAAAGAGAGTGAGATGCCAGCTCCTTTCATTCAGTCAGTAGCTTCAAACATTTCTGGTATATGAAAAACATGTTTTTCAATGGCAAAAATCAATGAATATTGTAAATGCACAAACAGTAATATCTCCACATTGCATGGTGCAATTCTGAAATTTTTAGCTTTTTCCTGTTAATCCTAGCATGATAAAGAAGATTCAAAGAGAGTGAGATGCCAGCTCCTTTCATTCAGTCAGTAGCTTCAAACATTTCTGGTATATGAAAAACATGTTTTTCAATGGCAAAAATCAATGAATATTGTAAATGCACAAACAGTAATATCTCCACATTGCAAGGTGCAATTCTGAAATTTTTTGCTTTTTCCTGTTAATCCTAGCATGATAAAGAAGATTCAAAGAGAGTGAGATGCCAGCTCCTTTCATTCAGTCAGTAGCTTCAAACATTTCTGGTATATGAAAAACATGTTTTTCAATGGCATAAATCAATGAATATTGTAAATGCACAAACAGTAATATCTCTACATTGCAAGGTGCAATTCTGAAATTTTTTGCTTTTTCCTGCTAATCCTAGCATGATAAAGAAGATTCAAAGAGAGTGAGATGCCAGCTCCTTTCATTCAGTCAGTAGCTTCAAACATTTCTGGTATATGAAAAACATGTTTTTCAATGGCAAAAATCAATGAATATTGTAAATGCACAAACAGTAATATCTCCACATTGCACGGTGCAATTCTGAAATTTTTAGCTTTTTCCTGTTAATCCTAGCATGATAAAGAAGATTCAAAGAGAGTGAGATGCCAGCTCCTTTCATTCAGTCAGTAGCTTCAAACATTTCTGGTATATGAAAAACATGTTTTTCAATGGCAAAAATCAATGAATATTGTAAATGCACAAACAGTAATATCTCCACATTGCACGGTGCAATTCTGAAATTTTTAGCTTTTTCCTGTTAATCCTAGCATGATAAAGAAGATTCAAAGAGAGTGAGATGCCAGCTCCTTTCATTCAGTCAGTAGCTTCAAACATTTCTGGACGTTTTTCAATGGCAAAAATCAATGAATATTGTAAATGCACAAACAGTAATATCTCCACATTGCAAGGTGCAATTCTGAAATTTTTTGCTTTTTCCTGTTAATCCTAGCATGATAAAGAAGATTCAAAGAGAGTGAGATGCCAGCTCCTTTCATTCAGTCAGTAGCTTCAAACATTTCTGGTATATGAAAAACATGTTTTTCAATGGCAAAAATCAATGAATATTGTAAATGCACAAACAGTAATATCTCCACATTGCAAGGTGCAATTCTGAAATTTTTTGCTTTTTCCTGTTAATCCTAGCATGATAAAGAAGATTCAAAGAGAGTGAGATGCCAGCTCCTTTCATTCAGTCAGTAGCTTCAAACATTTCTGGTATATGAAAAACATGTTTTTCAATGGCAAAAATCAATGAATATTGTAAATGCACAAACAGTAATATCTCCACATTGCAAGGTGCAATTCTGAAATTTTTTGCTTTTTCCTGCTAATCCTAGCATGATAAAGAAGATTCAAAGAGAGTGAGATGCCAGCTCCTTTCAATCAGTCAGTAGCTTCAAACATTTCTGGTATATGAAAAACATGTTTTTCAACGGCAAAAATCAATGAATATTGTAAATGCACAAACAGTAATATCTCCACATTGCACGGTGCAATTCTGAAATTTTTAGCTTTTTCCTGTTAATCCTAGCATGATAAAGAAGATTCAAAGAGAGTGAGATGCCAGCTCCTTTCATTCAGTCAGTAGCTTCAAACATTTCTGGTATATGAAAAACATGTTTTTCAATGGCAAAAATCAATGAATATTGTAAATTGCACAAACAGTAATATCTCCACATTGCAAGGTGCAATTCTGAAATTGTTTGCTTTTTCCTGCTAATCCTAGCATGATAAAGAAGATTCAGAGTGAGATGCCAGCTCCTTTCATTCAGTCAGTAGCTTCAAACATTTCTGGTATATGAAAAACGTTTTTCAATGGCAAAAATCAATGAATATTGTAAATGCACAAACAGTAATATCTCCACATTGCAAGGTGCAATTCTGAAATTTTTAGCTTTTTCCTGCTAATCCTAGCATGATAAAGAAGATTCAAAGAGAGTGAGATGCCAGCTCCTTTCATTCAGTCAGTAGCTTCAAACATTTCTGGTATATGAAAAACATGTTTTTCAATGGCAAAAATCAATGAATATTGTAAATGCACAAACAGTAATATCTCCACATTGCAAGGTGCAATTCTGAAATTTTTTGCTTTTTCCTGTTAATCCTAGCATGATAAAGAAGATTCAAAGAGAGTGAGATGCCAGCTCCTTTCATTCAGTCAGTAGCTTCAAACATTTCTGGTATATGAAAAACATGTTTTTCAATGGCACAAATCAATGAATATTGTAAATGCACAAACAGTAATATCTCCACATTGCAAGGTGCAATTCTGAAATTTTTTGCTTTTTCCTGCTAATCCTAGCATGATAAAGAAGATTCAAAGAGAGTGAGATGCCAGCTCCTTGCATTCAGTCAGTAGCTTCAAACATTTCTGGTATATGAAAAACATGTTTTTCAATGGCAAAAATCAATGAATATTGTAAATGCACAAACAGTAATATCTCCACATTGCACGGTGCAATTCTGAAATTTTTAGCTTTTTCCTGTTAATCCTAGCATGATAAAGAAGATTCAAAGAGAGTGAGATGCCAGCTCCTTTCATTCAGTCAGTAGCTTCAAACATTTCTGGACGTTTTTCAATGGCAAAAATCAATGAATATTGTAAATGCACAAACAGTAATATCTCCACATTGCAAGGTGCAATTCTGAAATTTTTTGCTTTTTCCTGTTAATCCTAGCATGATAAAGAAGATTCAAAGAGAGTGATATGCCAGCTCCTTTCATTCAGTCAGTAGCTTCAAACATTTCTGGTATATGAAAAACATGTTTTTCAATGGCAAAAATCAATGAATATTGTAAATGCACAAACAGTAATATCTCCACATTGCAAGGTGCAATTCTGAAATTTTTTGCTTTTTCCTGTTAATCCTAGCATGATAAAGAAGATTCAAAGAGAGTGAGATGCCAGCTCCTTTCATTCAGTCAGTAGCTTCAAACATTTCTGGTATATGAAAAACATGTTTTTCAATGGCAAAAATCAATGAATATTGTAAATGCACAAACAGTAATATCTCCACATTGCAAGGTGCAATTCTGAAATTTTTTGCTTTTTCCTGCTAATCCTAGCATGATAAAGAAGATTCAAAGAGAGTGAGATGCCAGCTCCTTTCAATCAGTCAGTAGCTTCAAACATTTCTGGTATATGAAAAACATGTTTTTCAATGGCAAAAATCAATGAATATTGTAAATGCACAAACAGTAATATCTCCACATTGCACGGTGCAATTCTGAAATTTTTTGCTTTTTCCTGCTAATCCTAGCATGATAAAGAAGATTCAAAGAGAGTGAGATGACAGCTCCTTTCATTCAGTCAGTAGCTTCAAACATTTCTGGACGTTTTTCAATGGCAAAAATCAATGAATATTGTAAATGCACAAACAGTAATATCTCCACATTGCAAGGTGCAATTCTGAAATTTTTTGCTTTTTCCTGTTAATCCTAGCATGATAAAGAAGATTCAAAGAGAGTGAGATGCCAGCTCCTTTCATTCAGTCAGTAGCTTCAAACATTTCTGGTATATGAAAAACATGTTTTTCAATGGCAAAAATCAATGAATATTGTAAATGCACAAACAGTAATATCTCCACATTGCAAGGTGCAATTCTGAAATTTTTTGCTTTATCCTGCTAATCCTAGCATGATAAAGAAGATTCAAAGAGAGTGAGATGCCAGCTCCTTTCATTCAGTCAGTAGCTTCAAACATTTCTGGTATATGAAAAACATGTTTTTCAATGGCAAAAATCAATGAATATTGTAAATGCACAAACAGTAATATCTCCACATTGCAAGGTGCAATTCGGAAATTTTTTGCTTTTTCCTGCTAATCCTAGCATGATAAAGAAGATTCAAAGAGAGTGAGATGCCAGCTCCTTTCATTCAGTCAGTAGCTTCAAACATTTCTGGTATATGAAAAACATGTTTTTCAATGGCAAAAATCAATGAATATTGTAAATGCACAAACAGTAATATCTCCACATTGCACGGTGCAATTCTGAAATTTTTAGCTTTTTCCTGTTAATCCTAGCATGATAAAGAAGATTCAAAGAGAGTGAGATGCCAGCTCCTTTCATTCAGTCAGTAGCTTCAAACATTTCTGGTATATGAAAAACATGTTTTTCAATGGCAAAAATCAATGAATATTGTAAATGCACAAACAGTAATATCTCCACATTGCAAGGTGCAATTCTGAAATTTTTTGCTTTTTCCTGTTAATCCTAGCATGATAAAGAAGATTCAAAGAGAGTGAGATGCCAGCTCCTTTCATTCAGTCAGTAGCTTCAAACATTTCTGGTATATGAAAAACATGTTTTTCAATGGCAAAAATCAATGAATATTGTAAATGCACAAACAGTAATATCTCCACATTGCAAGGTGCAATTCTGAAATTTTTTGCTTTTTCCTGTTAATCCTAGCATGATAAAGAAGATTCAAAGAGAGTGAGATGCCAGCTCCTTTCATTCAGTCAGTAGCTTCAAACATTTCTGGTATATGAAAAACATGTTTTTCAATGGCAAAAATCAATGAATATTGTAAATGCACAAACAGTAATATCTCCACATTGCAAGGTGCAATTCTGAAATTTTTTGCTTTTTCCTGCTAATCCTAGCATGATAAAGAAGATTCAAAGAGAGTGAGATGCCAGCTCCTTTCAATCAGTCAGTAGCTTCAAACATTTCTGGTATATGAAAAACATGTTTTTCAATGGCAAAAATCAATGAATATTGTAAATGCACAAACAGTAATATCTCCACATTGCACGGTGCAATTCTGAAATTTTTTGCTTTTTCCTGCTAATCCTAGCATGATAAAGAAGATTCAAAGAGAGTGAGATGACAGCTCCTTTCATTCAGTCAGTAGCTTCAAACATTTCTGGACGTTTTTCAATGGCAAAAATCAATGAATATTGTAAATGCACAAACAGTAATATCTCCACATTGCAAGGTGCAATTCTGAAATTTTTTGCTTTTTCCTGTTAATCCTAGCATGATAAAGAAGATTCAAAGAGAGTGAGATGCCAGCTCCTTTCATTCAGTCAGTAGCTTCAAACATTTCTGGTATATGAAAAACATGTTTTTCAATGGCAAAAATCAATGAATATTGTAAATGCACAAACAGTAATATCTCCACATTGCAAGGTGCAATTCTGAAATTTTTTGCTTTATCCTGCTAATCCTAGCATGATAAAGAAGATTCAAAGAGAGTGAGATGCCAGCTCCTTTCATTCAGTCAGTAGCTTCAAACATTTCTGGTATATGAAAAACATGTTTTTCAATGGCAAAAATCAATGAATATTGTAAATGCACAAACAGTAATATCTCCACATTGCAAGGTGCAATTCGGAAATTTTTTGCTTTTTCCTGCTAATCCTAGCATGATAAAGAAGATTCAAAGAGAGTGAGATGCCAGCTCCTTTCATTCAGTCAGTAGCTTCAAACATTTCTGGTATATGAAAAACATGTTTTTCAATGGCAAAAATCAATGAATATTGTAAATGCACAAACAGTAATATCTCCACATTGCACGGTGCAATTCTGAAATTTTTAGCTTTTTCCTGTTAATCCTAGCATGATAAAGAAGATTCAAAGAGAGTGAGATGCCAGCTCCTTTCATTCAGTCAGTAGCTTCAAACATTTCTGGTATATGAAAAACATGTTTTTCAATGGCAAAAATCAATGAATATTGTAAATGCACAAACAGTAATATCTCCACATTGCAAGGTGCAATTCTGAAATTTTTTGCTTTTTCCTGTTAATCCTAGCATGATAAAGAAGATTCAAAGAGAGTGAGATGCCAGCTCCTTTCATTCAGTCAGTAGCTTCAAACATTTCTGGTATATGAAAAACATGTTTTTCAATGGCATAAATCAATGAATATTGTAAATGCACAAACAGTAATATCTCCACATTGCAAGGTGCAATTCTGAAATTTTTTGCTTTTTCCTGCTAATCCTAGCATGATAAAGAAGATTCAAAGAGAGTGAGATGCCAGCTCCTTTCATTCAGTCAGTAGCTTCAAACATTTCTGGTATATGAAAAACATGTTTTTCAATGGCAAAAATCAATGAATATTGTAAATGCACAAACAGTAATATCTCCACATTGCACGGTGCAATTCTGAAATTTTTAGCTTTTTCCTGTTAATCCTAGCATGATAAAGAAGATTCAAAGAGAGTGAGATGCCAGCTCCTTTCATTCAGTCAGTAGCTTCAAACATTTCTGGTATATGAAAAACATGTTTTTCAATGGCAAAAATCAATGAATATTGTAAATGCACAAACAGTAATATCTCCACATTGCAAGGTGCAATTCTGAAATTTTTTGCTTTTTCCTGCTAATCCTAGCATGATAAAGAAGATTCAAAGAGAGTGAGATGCCAGCTCCTTTCATTCAGTCAGTAGCTTCAAACATTTCTGGTATATGAAAAACATGTTTTTCAATGGCAAAAATCAATGAATATTGTAAATGCACAAACAGTAATATCTCCACATTGCACGGTGCAATTCTGAAATTTTTAGCTTTTTCCTGTTAATCCTAGCATGATAAAGAAGATTCAAAGAGAGTGAGATGCCAGCTCCTTTCATTCAGTCAGTAGCTTCAAACATTTCTGGTATATGAAAAACATGTTTTTCAATGGCAAAAATCAATGAATATTGTAAATGCACAAACAGTAATATCTCCACATTGCAAGGTGCAATTCTGAAATTTTTTGCTTTTTCCTGTTAATCCTAGCATGATAAAGAAGATTCAAAGAGAGTGAGATGCCAGCTCCTTTCATTCAGTCAGTAGCTTCAAACATTTCTGGTATATGAAAAACATGTTTTTCAATGGCAAAAATCAATGAATATTGTAAATGCACAAACAGTAATATCTCCACATTGCAAGGTGCAATTCTGAAATTTTTTGCTTTTTCCTGTTAATCCTAGCATGATAAAGAAGATTCAAAGAGAGTGAGATGCCAGCTCCTTTCATTCAGTCAGTAGCTTCAAACATTTCTGGTATATGAAAAACATGTTTTTCAATGGCAAAAATCAATGAATATTGTAAATGCACAAACAGTAATATCTCCACATTGCAAGGTGCAATTCTGAAATTTTTTGCTTTTTCCTGCTAATCCTAGCATGATAAAGAAGATTCAAAGAGAGTGAGATGCCAGCTCCTTTCAATCAGTCAGTAGCTTCAAACATTTCTGGTATATGAAAAACATGTTTTTCAACGGCAAAAATCAATGAATATTGTAAATGCACAAACAGTAATATCTCCACATTGCACGGTGCAAT
Source organism: Phyllobates terribilis (assembly GCF_046119375.1). Taxonomy (NCBI): domain Eukaryota; kingdom Metazoa; phylum Chordata; class Amphibia; order Anura; family Dendrobatidae; genus Phyllobates; species Phyllobates terribilis. The sequence continues at coordinate 71,829 of NW_027364451.1, read as the reverse complement.
TCTGAAATTTTTAGCTTTTTCCTGTTAATCCTAGCATGATAAAGAAGATTCAAAGAGAGTGAGATGCCAGCTCCTTTCATTCAGTCAGTAGCTTCAAACATTTCTGGTATATGAAAAACATGTTTTTCAATGGCAAAAATCAATGAATATTGTAAATGCACAAACAGTAATATCTCCACATTGCAAGGTGCAATTCTGAAATTGTTTGCTTTTTCCTGCTAATCCTAGCATGATAAAGAAGATTCAGAGTGAGATGCCAGCTCCTTTCATTCAGTCAGTAGCTTCAAACATTTCTGGTATATGAAAAACGTTTTTCAATGGCAAAAATCAATGAATATTGTAAATGCACAAACAGTAATATCTCCACATTGCAAGGTGCAATTCTGAAATTTTTTGCTTTTTCCTGCTAATCCTAGCATGATAAAGAAGATTCAAAGAGAGTGAGATGCCAGCTCCTTTCAATCAGTCAGTAGCTTCAAACATTTCTGGTATATGAAAAACATGTTTTTCAATGGCAAAAATCAATGAATATTGTAAATGCACAAACAGTAATATCTCCACATTGCACGGTGCAATTCTGAAATTTTTTGCTTTTTCCTGCTAATCCTAGCATGATAAAGAAGATTCAAAGAGAGTGAGATGCCAGCTCCTTTCATTCAGTCAGTAGCTTCAAACATTTCTGGACGTTTTTCAATGGCAAAAATCAATGAATATTGTAAATGCACAAACAGTAATATCTCCACATTGCAAGGTGCAATTCTGAAATTTTTTGCTTTTTCCTGTTAATCCTAGCATGATAAAGAAGATTCAAAGAGAGTGAGATGCCAGCTCCTTTCATTCAGTCAGTAGCTTCAAACATTTCTGGTATATGAAAAACATGTTTTTCAATGGCAAAAATCGATGAATATTGTAAATGCACAAACAGTAATATCTCCACATTGCAAGGTGCAATTCTGAAATTTTTTGCTTTATCCTGCTAATCCTAGCATGATAAAGAAGATTCAAAGAGAGTGAGATGCCAGCTCCTTTCATTCAGTCAGTAGCTTCAAACATTTCTGGTATATGAAAAACATGTTTTTCAATGGCAAAAATCAATGAATATTGTAAATGCACAAACAGTAATATCTCCACATTGCACGGTGCAATTCTGAAATTTTTAGCTTTTTCCTGTTAATCCTAGCATGATAAAGAAGATTCAAAGAGAGTGAGATGCCAGCTCCTTTCATTCAGTCAGTAGCTTCAAACATTTCTGGTATATGAAAAACATGTTTTTCAATGGCAAAAATCAATGAATATTGTAAATGCACAAACAGTAATATCTCCACATTGCAAGGTGCAATTCTGAAATTGTTTGCTTTTTCCTGCTAATCCTAGCATGATAAAGAAGATTCAGAGTGAGATGCCAGCTCCTTTCATTCAGTCAGTAGCTTCAAACATTTCTGGTATATGAAAAATGTTTTTCAATGGCAAAAATCAATGAATATTGTAAATGCACAAACAGTAATATCTCCACATTGCAAGGTGCAATTCTGAAATTTTTTGCTTTTTCCTGCTAATCCTAGCATGATAAAGAAGATTCAAAGAGAGTGAGATGCCAGCTCCTTTCATTCAGTCAGTAGCTTCAAACATTTCTGGACGTTTTTCAATGGCAAAAATCAATGAATATTGTAAATGCACAAACAGTAATATCTCCACATTGCAAGGTGCAATTCTGAAATTTTTTGCTTTTTCCTGCTAATCCTAGCATGATAAAGAAGATTCAAAGAGAGTGAGATGCCAGCTCCTTTCATTCAGTCAGTAGCTTCAAACATTTCTGGTATATGAAAAACATGTTTTTCAATGGCAAAAATCAATGAATATTGTAAATGCACACAGTAATATCTCCACATTGCACGGTGCAATTCTGAAATTTTTAGCTTTTTCCTGTTAATCCTAGCATGATAAAGAAGATTCAAAGAGAGTGAGATGCCAGCTCCTTTCATTCAGTCAGTAGCTTCAAACATTTCTGGTATATGAAAAACATGTTTTTCAATGGCAAAAATCAATGAATATTGTAAATGCACAAACAGTAATATCTCCACATTGCACGGTGCAATTCTGAAATTTTTAGCTTTTTCCTGTTAATCCTAGCATGATAAAGAAGATTCAAAGAGAGTGAGATGCCAGCTCCTTTCATTCAGTCAGTAGCTTCAAACATTTCTGGTATATGAAAAACATGTTTTTCAATGGCAAAAATCAATGAATATTGTAAATGCACAAACAGTAATATCTCCACATTGCAAGGTGCAATTCTGAAATTTTTTGCTTTTTCCTGCTAATCCTAGCATGATAAAGAAGATTCAAAGAGAGTGAGATGCCAGCTCCTTGCATTCAGTCAGTAGCTTCAAACATTTCTGGTATATGAAAAACATGTTTTTCAATGGCAAAAATCAATGAATATTGTAAATGCACAAACAGTAATATCTCCACATTGCACGGTGCAATTCTGAAATTTTTAGCTTTTTCCTGTTAATCCTAGCATGATAAAGAAGATTCAAAGAGAGTGAGATGCCAGCTCCTTTCATTCAGTCAGTAGCTTCAAACATTTCTGGACGTTTTTCAATGGCAAAAATCAATGAATATTGTAAATGCACAAACAGTAATATCTCCACATTGCAAGGTGCAATTCTGAAATTTTTTGCTTTTTCCTGTTAATCCTAGCATGATAAAGAAGATTCAAAGAGAGTGATATGCCAGCTCCTTTCATTCAGTCAGTAGCTTCAAACATTTCTGGTATATGAAAAACATGTTTTTCAATGGCAAAAATCAATGAATATTGTAAATGCACAAACAGTAATATCTCCACATTGCAAGGTGCAATTCTGAAATTTTTTGCTTTTTCCTGTTAATCCTAGCATGATAAAGAAGATTCAAAGAGAGTGAGATGCCAGCTCCTTTCAATCAGTCAGTAGCTTCAAACATTTCTGGTATATGAAAAACATGTTTTTCAATGGCAAAAATCAATGAATATTGTAAATGCACAAACAGTAATATCTCCACATTGCACGGTGCAATTCTGAAATTTTTAGCTTTTTCCTGTTAATCCTAGCATGATAAAGAAGATTCAAAGAGAGTGAGATGCCAGCTCCTTTCATTCAGTCAGTAGCTTCAAACATTTCTGGTATATGAAAAACATGTTTTTCAATGGCAAAAATCAATGAATATTGTAAATGCACAAACAGTAATATCTCCACATTGCAAGGTGCAATTCTGAAATTTTTTGCTTTTTCCTGCTAATCCTAGCATGATAAAGAAGATTCAAAGAGAGTGAGATGCCAGCTCCTTTCATTCAGTCAGTAGCTTCAAACATTTCTGGTATATGAAAAACATGTTTTTCAATGGCAAAAATCAATGAATATTGTAAATGCACAAACAGTAATATCTCCACATTGCACGGTGCAATTCTGAAATTTTTAGCTTTTTCCTGTTAATCCTAGCATGATAAAGAAGATTCAAAGAGAGTGAGATGCCAGCTCCTTTCATTCAGTCAGTAGCTTCAAACATTTCTGGTATATGAAAAACATGTTTTTCAATGGCAAAAATCAATGAATATTGTAAATGCACAAACAGTAATATCTCCACATTGCAAGGTGCAATTCTGAAATTTTTTGCTTTTTCCTGTTAATCCTAGCATGATAAAGAAGATTCAAAGAGAGTGAGATGCCAGCTCCTTTCATTCAGTCAGTAGCTTCAAACATTTCTGGTATATGAAAAACATGTTTTTCAATGGCAAAAATCAATGAATATTGTAAATGCACAAACAGTAATATCTCCACATTGCAAGGTGCAATTCTGAAATTTTTTGCTTTTTCCTGTTAATCCTAGCATGATAAAGAAGATTCAAAGAGAGTGAGATGCCAGCTCCTTTCATTCAGTCAGTAGCTTCAAACATTTCTGGTATATGAAAAACATGTTTTTCAATGGCAAAAATCAATGAATATTGTAAATGCACAAACAGTAATATCTCCACATTGCAAGGTGCAATTCTGAAATTTTTTGCTTTTTCCTGCTAATCCTAGCATGATAAAGAAGATTCAAAGAGAGTGAGATGCCAGCTCCTTTCAATCAGTCAGTAGCTTCAAACATTTCTGGTATATGAAAAACATGTTTTTCAACGGCAAAAATCAATGAATATTGTAAATGCACAAACAGTAATATCTCCACATTGCACGGTGCAATTCTGAAATTTTTAGCTTTTTCCTGTTAATCCTAGCATGATAAAGAAGATTCAAAGAGAGTGAGATGCCAGCTCCTTTCATTCAGTCAGTAGCTTCAAACATTTCTGGTATATGAAAAACATGTTTTTCAATGGCAAAAATCAATGAATATTGTAAATGCACAAACAGTAATATCTCCACATTGCAAGGTGCAATTCTGAAATTGTTTGCTTTTTCCTGCTAATCCTAGCATGATAAAGATTCAGAGTGAGATGCCAGCTCCTTTCATTCAGTCAGTAGCTTCAAACATTTCTGGTATATGAAAAACGTTTTTCAGTGGCAAAAATCAATGAATATTGTAAATGCACAAACAGTAATATCTCCACATTGCAAGGTGCAATTCTGAAATTTTTTGCTTTTTCCTGCTAATCCTAGCATGATAAAGAAGATTCAAAGAGAGTGAGATGCCAGCTCCTTTCAATCAGTCAGTAGCTTCAAACATTTCTGGTATATGAAAAACATGTTTTTCAATGGCAAAAATCAATGAATATTGTAAATGCACAAACAGTAATATCTCCACATTGCACGGTGCAATTCTGAAATTTTTAGCTTTTTCCTGTTAATCCTAGCATGATAAAGAAGATTCAAAGAGAGTGAGATGCCAGCTCCTTTCATTCAGTCAGTAGCTTCAAACATTTCTGGACGTTTTTCAATGGCAAAAATCAATGAATATTGTAAATGCACAAACAGTAATATCTCCACATTGCAAGGTGCAATTCTGAAATTTTTTGCTTTTTCCTGTTAATCCTAGCATGATAAAGAAGATTCAAAGAGAGTGATATGCCAGCTCCTTTCATTCAGTCAGTAGCTTCAAACATTTCTGGTATATGAAAAACATGTTTTTCAATGGCAAAAATCAATGAATATTGTAAATGCACAAACAGTAATATCTCCACATTGCAAGGTGCAATTCTGAAATTTTTTGCTTTTTCCTGTTAATCCTAGCATGATAAAGAAGATTCAAAGAGAGTGAGATGCCAGCTCCTTTCATTCAGTCAGTAGCTTCAAACATTTCTGGTATATGAAAAACATGTTTTTCAATGGCAAAAATCAATGAATATTGTAAATGCACAAACAGTAATATCTCCACATTGCAAGGTGCAATTCTGAAATTTTTTGCTTTTTCCTGCTAATCCTAGCATGATAAAGAAGATTCAAAGAGAGTGAGATGCCAGCTCCTTTCAATCAGTCAGTAGCTTCAAACATTTCTGGTATATGAAAAACATGTTTTTCAATGGCAAAAATCAATGAATATTGTAAATGCACAAACAGTAATATCTCCACATTGCACGGTGCAATTCTGAAATTTTTAGCTTTTTCCTGTTAATCCTAGCATGATAAAGAAGATTCAAAGAGAGTGAGATGCCAGCTCCTTTCATTCAGTCAGTAGCTTCAAACATTTCTGGTATATGAAAAACATGTTTTTCAATGGCAAAAATCAATGAATATTGTAAATGCACAAACAGTAATATCTCCACATTGCACGGTGCAATTCTGAAATTTTTTGCTTTTTCCTGCTAATCCTAGCATGATAAAGAAGATTCAAAGAGAGTGAGATGCCAGCTCCTTTCATTCAGTCAGTAGCTTCAAACATTTCTGGACGTTTTTCAATGGCAAAAATCAATGAATATTGTAAATGCACAAACAGTAATATCTCCACATTGCAAGGTGCAATTCTGAAATTTTTTGCTTTTTCCTGTTAATCCTAGCATGATAAAGAAGATTCAAAGAGAGTGAGATGCCAGCTCCTTTCATTCAGTCAGTAGCTTCAAACATTTCTGGTATATGAAAAACATGTTTTTCAATGGCAAAAATCAATGAATATTGTAAATGCACAAACAGTAATATCTCCACATTGCAAGGTGCAATTCTGAAATTTTTTGCTTTATCCTGCTAATCCTAGCATGATAAAGAAGATTCAAAGAGAGTGAGATGCCAGCTCCTTTCATTCAGTCAGTAGCTTCAAACATTTCTGGTATATGAAAAACATGTTTTTCAATGGCAAAAATCAATGAATATTGTAAATGCACAAACAGTAATATCTCCACATTGCAAGGTGCAATTCTGAAATTTTTTGCTTTTTCCTGCTAATCCTAGCATGATAAAGAAGATTCAAAGAGAGTGAGATGCCAGCTCCTTTCATTCAGTCAGTAGCTTCAAACATTTCTGGTATATGAAAAACATGTTTTTCAATGGCAAAAATCAATGAATATTGTAAATGCACAAACAGTAATATCTCCACATTGCACGGTGCAATTCTGAAATTTTTAGCTTTTTCCTGTTAATCCTAGCATGATAAAGAAGATTCAAAGAGAGTGAGATGCCAGCTCCTTTCATTCAGTCAGTAGCTTCAAACATTTCTGGTATATGAAAAACATGTTTTTCAATGGCAAAAATCAATGAATATTGTAAATGCACAAACAGTAATATCTCCACATTGCAAGGTGCAATTCTGAAATTTTTTGCTTTTTCCTGTTAATCCTAGCATGATAAAGAAGATTCAAAGAGAGTGAGATGCCAGCTCCTTTCATTCAGTCAGTAGCTTCAAACATTTCTGGTATATGAAAAACATGTTTTTCAATGGCATAAATCAATGAATATTGTAAATGCACAAACAGTAATATCTCCACATTGCAAGGTGCAATTCTGAAATTTTTTGCTTTTTCCTGCTAATCCTAGCATGATAAAGAAGATTCAAAGAGAGTGAGATGCCAGCTCCTTTCATTCAGTCAGTAGCTTCAAACATTTCTGGTATATGAAAAACATGTTTTTCAATGGCAAAAATCAATGAATATTGTAAATGCACAAACAGTAATATCTCCACATTGCACGGTGCAATTCTGAAATTTTTAGCTTTTTCCTGTTAATCCTAGCATGATAAAGAAGATTCAAAGAGAGTGAGATGCCAGCTCCTTTCATTCAGTCAGTAGCTTCAAACATTTCTGGTATATGAAAAACATGTTTTTCAATGGCAAAAATCAATGAATATTGTAAATGCACAAACAGTAATATCTCCACATTGCAAGGTGCAATTCTGAAATTTTTTGCTTTTTCCTGCTAATCCTAGCATGATAAAGAAGATTCAAAGAGAGTGAGATGCCAGCTCCTTTCATTCAGTCAGTAGCTTCAAACATTTCTGGTATATGAAAAACATGTTTTTCAATGGCAAAAATCAATGAATATTGTAAATGCACAAACAGTAATATCTCCACATTGCACGGTGCAATTCTGAAATTTTTAGCTTTTTCCTGTTAATCCTAGCATGATAAAGAAGATTCAAAGAGAGTGAGATGCCAGCTCCTTTCATTCAGTCAGTAGCTTCAAACATTTCTGGTATATGAAAAACATGTTTTTCAATGGCAAAAATCAATGAATATTGTAAATGCACAAACAGTAATATCTCCACATTGCAAGGTGCAATTCTGAAATTTTTTGCTTTTTCCTGTTAATCCTAGCATGATAAAGAAGATTCAAAGAGAGTGAGATGCCAGCTCCTTTCATTCAGTCAGTAGCTTCAAACATTTCTGGTATATGAAAAACATGTTTTTCAATGGCAAAAATCAATGAATATTGTAAATGCACAAACAGTAATATCTCCACATTGCAAGGTGCAATTCTGAAATTTTTTGCTTTTTCCTGTTAATCCTAGCATGATAAAGAAGATTCAAAGAGAGTGAGATGCCAGCTCCTTTCATTCAGTCAGTAGCTTCAAACATTTCTGGTATATGAAAAACATGTTTTTCAATGGCAAAAATCAATGAATATTGTAAATGCACAAACAGTAATATCTCCACATTGCAAGGTGCAATTCTGAAATTTTTTGCTTTTTCCTGCTAATCCTAGCATGATAAAGAAGATTCAAAGAGAGTGAGATGCCAGCTCCTTTCAATCAGTCAGTAGCTTCAAACATTTCTGGTATATGAAAAACATGTTTTTCAACGGCAAAAATCAATGAATATTGTAAATGCACAAACAGTAATATCTCCACATTGCACGGTGCAATTCTGAAATTTTTAGCTTTTTCCTGTTAATCCTAGCATGATAAAGAAGATTCAAAGAGAGTGAGATGCCAGCTCCTTTCATTCAGTCAGTAGCTTCAAACATTTCTGGTATATGAAAAACATGTTTTTCAATGGCAAAAATCAATGAATATTGTAAATGCACAAACAGTAATATCTCCACATTGCAAGGTGCAATTCTGAAATTGTTTGCTTTTTCCTGCTAATCCTAGCATGATAAAGAAGATTCAGAGTGAGATGCCAGCTCCTTTCATTCAGTCAGTAGCTTCAAACATTTCTGGTATATGAAAAACGTTTTTCAATGGCAAAAATCAATGAATATTGTAAATGCACAAACAGTAATATCTCCACATTGCAAGGTGCAATTCTGAAATTTTTTGCTTTTTCCTGCTAATCCTAGCATGATAAAGAAGATTCAAAGAGAGTGAGATGCCAGCTCCTTTCAATCAGTCAGTAGCTTCAAACATTTCTGGTATATGAAAAACATGTTTTTCAATGGCAAAAATCAATGAATATTGTAAATGCACAAACAGTAATATCTCCACATTGCACGGTGCAATTCTGAAATTTTTTGCTTTTTCCTGCTAATCCTAGCATGATAAAGAAGATTCAAAGAGAGTGAGATGCCAGCTCCTTTCATTCAGTCAGTAGCTTCAAACATTTCTGGACGTTTTTCAATGGCAAAAATCAATGAATATTGTAAATGCACAAACAGTAATATCTCCACATTGCAAGGTGCAATTCTGAAATTTTTTGCTTTTTCCTGTTAATCCTAGCATGATAAAGAAGATTCAAAGAGAGTGAGATGCCAGCTCCTTTCATTCAGTCAGTAGCTTCAAACATTTCTGGTATATGAAAAACATGTTTTTCAATGGCAAAAATCGATGAATATTGTAAATGCACAAACAGTAATATCTCCACATTGCAAGGTGCAATTCTGAAATTTTTTGCTTTATCCTGCTAATCCTAGCATGATAAAGAAGATTCAAAGAGAGTGAGATGCCAGCTCCTTTCATTCAGTCAGTAGCTTCAAACATTTCTGGTATATGAAAAACATGTTTTTCAATGGCAAAAATCAATGAATATTGTAAATGCACAAACAGTAATATCTCCACATTGCACGGTGCAATTCTGAAATTTTTAGCTTTTTCCTGTTAATCCTAGCATGATAAAGAAGATTCAAAGAGAGTGAGATGCCAGCTCCTTTCATTCAGTCAGTAGCTTCAAACATTTCTGGTATATGAAAAACATGTTTTTCAATGGCAAAAATCAATGAATATTGTAAATGCACAAACAGTAATATCTCCACATTGCAAGGTGCAATTCTGAAATTGTTTGCTTTTTCCTGCTAATCCTAGCATGATAAAGAAGATTCAGAGTGAGATGCCAGCTCCTTTCATTCAGTCAGTAGCTTCAAACATTTCTGGTATATGAAAAATGTTTTTCAATGGCAAAAATCAATGAATATTGTAAATGCACAAACAGTAATATCTCCACATTGCAAGGTGCAATTCTGAAATTTTTTGCTTTTTCCTGCTAATCCTAGCATGATAAAGAAGATTCAAAGAGAGTGAGATGCCAGCTCCTTTCATTCAGTCAGTAGCTTCAAACATTTCTGGACGTTTTTCAATGGCAAAAATCAATGAATATTGTAAATGCACAAACAGTAATATCTCCACATTGCAAGGTGCAATTCTGAAATTTTTTGCTTTTTCCTGCTAATCCTAGCATGATAAAGAAGATTCAAAGAGAGTGAGATGCCAGCTCCTTTCATTCAGTCAGTAGCTTCAAACATTTCTGGTATATGAAAAACATGTTTTTCAATGGCAAAAATCAATGAATATTGTAAATGCACACAGTAATATCTCCACATTGCACGGTGCAATTCTGAAATTTTTAGCTTTTTCCTGTTAATCCTAGCATGATAAAGAAGATTCAAAGAGAGTGAGATGCCAGCTCCTTTCATTCAGTCAGTAGCTTCAAACATTTCTGGTATATGAAAAACATGTTTTTCAATGGCAAAAATCAATGAATATTGTAAATGCACAAACAGTAATATCTCCACATTGCACGGTGCAATTCTGAAATTTTTAGCTTTTTCCTGTTAATCCTAGCATGATAAAGAAGATTCAAAGAGAGTGAGATGCCAGCTCCTTTCATTCAGTCAGTAGCTTCAAACATTTCTGGTATATGAAAAACATGTTTTTCAATGGCAAAAATCAATGAATATTGTAAATGCACAAACAGTAATATCTCCACATTGCAAGGTGCAATTCTGAAATTTTTTGCTTTTTCCTGCTAATCCTAGCATGATAAAGAAGATTCAAAGAGAGTGAGATGCCAGCTCCTTGCATTCAGTCAGTAGCTTCAAACATTTCTGGTATATGAAAAACATGTTTTTCAATGGCAAAAATCAATGAATATTGTAAATGCACAAACAGTAATATCTCCACATTGCACGGTGCAATTCTGAAATTTTTAGCTTTTTCCTGTTAATCCTAGCATGATAAAGAAGATTCAAAGAGAGTGAGATGCCAGCTCCTTTCATTCAGTCAGTAGCTTCAAACATTTCTGGACGTTTTTCAATGGCAAAAATCAATGAATATTGTAAATGCACAAACAGTAATATCTCCACATTGCAAGGTGCAATTCTGAAATTTTTTGCTTTTTCCTGTTAATCCTAGCATGATAAAGAAGATTCAAAGAGAGTGATATGCCAGCTCCTTTCATTCAGTCAGTAGCTTCAAACATTTCTGGTATATGAAAAACATGTTTTTCAATGGCAAAAATCAATGAATATTGTAAATGCACAAACAGTAATATCTCCACATTGCAAGGTGCAATTCTGAAATTTTTTGCTTTTTCCTGCTAATCCTAGCATGATAAAGAAGATTCAAAGAGAGTGAGATGCCAGCTCCTTTCAATCAGTCAGTAGCTTCAAACATTTCTGGTATATGAAAAACATGTTTTTCAACGGCAAAAATCAATGAATATTGTAAATGCACAAACAGTAATATCTCCACATTGCACGGTGCAATTCTGAAATTTTTAGCTTTTTCCTGTTAATCCTAGCATGATAAAGAAGATTCAAAGAGAGTGAGATGCCAGCTCCTTTCAATCAGTCAGTAGCTTCAAACATTTCTGGTATATGAAAAACATGTTTTTCAACGGCAAAAATCAATGAATATTGTAAATGCACAAACAGTAATATCTCCACATTGCACGGTGCAATTCTGAAATTTTTAGCTTTTTCCTGTTAATCCTAGCATGATAAAGAAGATTCAAAGAGAGTGAGATGCCAGCTCCTTTCATTCAGTCAGTAGCTTCAAACATTTCTGGTATATGAAAAACATGTTTTTCAATGGCAAAAATCAATGAATATTGTAAATGCACAAACAGTAATATCTCCACATTGCAAGGTGCAATTCTGAAATTGTTTGCTTTTTCCTGCTAATCCTAGCATGATAAAGAAGATTCAGAGTGAGATGCCAGCTCCTTTCATTCAGTTAGTAGCTTCAAACATTTCTGGTATATGAAAAACGTTTTTCAGTGGCAAAAATCAATGAATATTGTAAATGCACAAACAGTAATATCTCCACATTGCAAGGTGCAATTCTGAAATTTTTTGCTTTTTCCTGCTAATCCTAGCATGATAAAGAAGATTCAAAGAGAGTGAGATGCCAGCTCCTTTCAATCAGTCAGTAGCTTCAAACATTTCTGGTATATGAAAAACATGTTTTTCAATGGCAAAAATCAATGAATATTGTAAATGCACAAACAGTAATATCTCCACATTGCACGGTGCAATTCTGAAATTTTTAGCTTTTTCCTGTTAATCCTAGCATGATAAAGAAGATTCAAAGAGAGTGAGATGCCAGCTCCTTTCATTCAGTCAGTAGCTTCAAACATTTCTGGACGTTTTTCAATGGCAAAAATCAATGAATATTGTAAATGCACAAACAGTAATATCTCCACATTGCAAGGTGCAATTCTGAAATTTTTTGCTTTTTCCTGTTAATCCTAGCATGATAAAGAAGATTCAAAGAGAGTGATATGCCAGCTCCTTTCATTCAGTCAGTAGCTTCAAACATTTCTGGTATATGAAAAACATGTTTTTCAATGGCAAAAATCAATGAATATTGTAAATGCACAAACAGTAATATCTCCACATTGCAAGGTGCAATTCTGAAATTTTTTGCTTTTTCCTGTTAATCCTAGCATGATAAAGAAGATTCAAAGAGAGTGAGATGCCAGCTCCTTTCATTCAGTCAGTAGCTTCAAACATTTCTGGTATATGAAAAACATGTTTTTCAATGGCAAAAATCAATGAATATTGTAAATGCACAAACAGTAATATCTCCACATTGCAAGGTGCAATTCTGAAATTTTTTGCTTTTTCCTGCTAATCCTAGCATGATAAAGAAGATTCAAAGAGAGTGAGATGCCAGCTCCTTTCAATCAGTCAGTAGCTTCAAACATTTCTGGTATATGAAAAACATGTTTTTCAATGGCAAAAATCAATGAATATTGTAAATGCACAAACAGTAATATCTCCACATTGCACGGTGCAATTCTGAAATTTTTAGCTTTTTCCTGTTAATCCTAGCATGATAAAGAAGATTCAAAGAGAGTGAGATGCCAGCTCCTTTCATTCAGTCAGTAGCTTCAAACATTTCTGGTATATGAAAAACATGTTTTTCAATGGCAAAAATCAATGAATATTGTAAATGCACAAACAGTAATATCTCCACATTGCACGGTGCAATTCTGAAATTTTTTGCTTTTTCCTGCTAATCCTAGCATGATAAAGAAGATTCAAAGAGAGTGAGATGCCAGCTCCTTTCATTCAGTCAGTAGCTTCAAACATTTCTGGACGTTTTTCAATGGCAAAAATCAATGAATATTGTAAATGCACAAACAGTAATATCTCCACATTGCAAGGTGCAATTCTGAAATTTTTTGCTTTTTCCTGTTAATCCTAGCATGATAAAGAAGATTCAAAGAGAGTGAGATGCCAGCTCCTTTCATTCAGTCAGTAGCTTCAAACATTTCTGGTATATGAAAAACATGTTTTTCAATGGCAAAAATCAATGAATATTGTAAATGCACAAACAGTAATATCTCCACATTGCAAGGTGCAATTCTGAAATTTTTTGCTTTATCCTGCTAATCCTAGCATGATAAAGAAGATTCAAAGAGAGTGAGATGCCAGCTCCTTTCATTCAGTCAGTAGCTTCAAACATTTCTGGTATATGAAAAACATGTTTTTCAATGGCAAAAATCAATGAATATTGTAAATGCACAAACAGTAATATCTCCACATTGCAAGGTGCAATTCGGAAATTTTTTGCTTTTTCCTGCTAATCCTAGCATGATAAAGAAGATTCAAAGAGAGTGAGATGCCAGCTCCTTTCATTCAGTCAGTAGCTTCAAACATTTCTGGTATATGAAAAACATGTTTTTCAATGGCAAAAATCAATGAATATTGTAAATGCACAAACAGTAATATCTCCACATTGCACGGTGCAATTCTGAAATTTTTAGCTTTTTCCTGTTAATCCTAGCATGATAAAGAAGATTCAGAGTGAGATGCCAGCTCCTTTCATTCAGTCAGTAGCTTCAAACATTTCTGGTATATGAAAAACATGTTTTTCAATGGCAAAAATCAATGAATATTGTAAATGCACAAACAGTAATATCTCCACATTGCAAGGTGCAATTCTGAAATTTTTTGCTTTTTCCTGTTAATCCTAGCATGATAAAGAAGATTCAAAGAGAGTGAGATGCCAGCTCCTTTCATTCAGTCAGTAGCTTCAAACATTTCTGGTATATGAAAAACATGTTTTTCAATGGCAAAAATCAATGAATATTGTAAATGCACAAACAGTAATATCTCCACATTGCAAGGTGCAATTCTGAAATTTTTTGCTTTTTCCTGTTAATCCTAGCATGATAAAGAAGATTCAAAGAGAGTGAGATGCCAGCTCCTTTCATTCAGTCAGTAGCTTCAAACATTTCTGGTATATGAAAAACATGTTTTTCAATGGCAAAAATCAATGAATATTGTAAATGCACAAACAGTAATATCTCCACATTGCAAGGTGCAATTCTGAAATTTTTTGCTTTTTCCTGCTAATCCTAGCATGATAAAGAAGATTCAAAGAGAGTGAGATGCCAGCTCCTTTCAATCAGTCAGTAGCTTCAAACATTTCTGGTATATGAAAAACATGTTTTTCAACGGCAAAAATCAATGAATATTGTAAATGCACAAACAGTAATATCTCCACATTGCACGGTGCAATTCTGAAATTTTTAGCTTTTTCCTGTTAATCCTAGCATGATAAAGAAGATTCAAAGAGAGTGAGATGCCAGCTCCTTTCATTCAGTCAGTAGCTTCAAACATTTCTGGTATATGAAAAACATGTTTTTCAATGGCAAAAATCAATGAATATTGTAAATGCACAAACAGTAATATCTCCACATTGCAAGGTGCAATTCTGAAATTGTTTGCTTTTTCCTGCTAATCCTAGCATGATAAAGAAGATTCAGAGTGAGATGCCAGCTCCTTTCATTCAGTCAGTAGCTTCAAACATTTCTGGTATATGAAAAACGTTTTTCAATGGCAAAAATCAATGAATATTGTAAATGCACAAACAGTAATATCTCCACATTGCAAGGTGCAATTCTGAAATTTTTTGCTTTTTCCTGCTAATCCTAGCATGATAAAGAAGATTCAAAGAGAGTGAGATGCCAGCTCCTTTAAATCAGTCAGTAGCTTCAAACATTTCTGGTATATGAAAAACATGTTTTTCAATGGCAAAAATCAATGAATATTGTAAATGCACAAACAGTAATATCTCCACATTGCACGGTGCAATTCTGAAATTTTTTGCTTTTTCCTGCTAATCCTAGCATGATAAAGAAGATTCAAAGAGAGTGAGATGCCAGCTCCTTTCATTCAGTCAGTAGCTTCAAACATTTCTGGACGTTTTTCAATGGCAAAAATCAATGAATATTGTAAATGCACAAACAGTAATATCTCCACATTGCAAGGTGCAATTCTGAAATTTTTTGCTTTTTCCTGTTAATCCTAGCATGATAAAGAAGATTCAAAGAGAGTGAGATGCCAGCTCCTTTCATTCAGTCAGTAGCTTCAAACATTTCTGGTATATGAAAAACATGTTTTTCAATGGCAAAAATCGATGAATATTGTAAATGCACAAACAGTAATATCTCCACATTGCAAGGTGCAATTCTGAAATTTTTTGCTTTATCCTGCTAATCCTAGCATGATAAAGAAGATTCAAAGAGAGTGAGATGCCAGCTCCTTTCATTCAGTCAGTAGCTTCAAACATTTCTGGTATATGAAAAACATGTTTTTCAATGGCAAAAATCAATGAATATTGTAAATGCACAAACAGTAATATCTCCACATTGCACGGTGCAATTCTGAAATTTTTAGCTTTTTCCTGTTAATCCTAGCATGATAAAGAAGATTCAAAGAGAGTGAGATGCCAGCTCCTTTCATTCAGTCAGTAGCTTCAAACATTTCTGGTATATGAAAAACATGTTTTTCAATGGCAAAAATCAATGAATATTGTAAATGCACAAACAGTAATATCTCCACATTGCAAGGTGCAATTCTGAAATTGTTTGCTTTTTCCTGCTAATCCTAGCATGATAAAGAAGATTCAGAGTGAGATGCCAGCTCCTTTCATTCAGTCAGTAGCTTCAAACATTTCTGGTATATGAAAAATGTTTTTCAATGGCAAAAATCAATGAATATTGTAAATGCACAAACAGTAATATCTCCACATTGCAAGGTGCAATTCTGAAATTTTTTGCTTTTTCCTGCTAATCCTAGCATGATAAAGAAGATTCAAAGAGAGTGAGATGCCAGCTCCTTTCATTCAGTCAGTAGCTTCAAACATTTCTGGACGTTTTTCAATGGCAAAAATCAATGAATATTGTAAATGCACAAACAGTAATATCTCCACATTGCAAGGTGCAATTCTGAAATTTTTTGCTTTTTCCTGCTAATCCTAGCATGATAAAGAAGATTCAAAGAGAGTGAGATGCCAGCTCCTTTCATTCAGTCAGTAGCTTCAAACATTTCTGGTATATGAAAAACATGTTTTTCAATGGCAAAAATCAATGAATATTGTAAATGCACAAACAGTAATATCTCCACATTGCACGGTGCAATTCTGAAATTTTTAGCTTTTTCCTGTTAATCCTAGCATGATAAAGAAGATTCAAAGAGAGTGAGATGCCAGCTCCTTTCATTCAGTCAGTAGCTTCAAACATTTCTGGTATATGAAAAACATGTTTTTCAATGGCAAAAATCAATGAATATTGTAAATGCACAAACAGTAATATCTCCACATTGCACGGTGCAATTCTGAAATTTTTAGCTTTTTCCTGTTAATCCTAGCATGATAAAGAAGATTCAAAGAGAGTGAGATGCCAGCTCCTTTCATTCAGTCAGTAGCTTCAAACATTTCTGGTATATGAAAAACATGTTTTTCAATGGCAAAAATCAATGAATATTGTAAATGCACAAACAGTAATATCTCCACATTGCAAGGTGCAATTCTGAAATTTTTTGCTTTTTCCTGCTAATCCTAGCATGATAAAGAAGATTCAAAGAGAGTGAGATGCCAGCTCCTTGCATTCAGTCAGTAGCTTCAAACATTTCTGGTATATGAAAAACATGTTTTTCAATGGCAAAAATCAATGAATATTGTAAATGCACAAACAGTAATATCTCCACATTGCACAGTGCAATTCTGAAATTTTTAGCTTTTTCCTGTTAATCCTAGCATGATAAAGAAGATTCAAAGAGAGTGAGATGCCAGCTCCTTTCATTCAGTCAGTAGCTTCAAACATTTCTGGACGTTTTTCAATGGCAAAAATCAATGAATATTGTAAATGCACAAACAGTAATATCTCCACATTGCAAGGTGCAATTCTGAAATTTTTTGCTTTTTCCTGTTAATCCTAGCATGATAAAGAAGATTCAAAGAGAGTGATATGCCAGCTCCTTTCATTCAGTCAGTAGCTTCAAACATTTCTGGTATATGAAAAACATGTTTTTCAATGGCAAAAATCAATGAATATTGTAAATGCACAAACAGTAATATCTCCACATTGCAAGGTGCAATTCTGAAATTTTTTGCTTTTTCCTGTTAATCCTAGCATGATAAAGAAGATTCAAAGAGAGTGAGATGCCAGCTCCTTTCAATCAGTCAGTAGCTTCAAACATTTCTGGTATATGAAAAACATGTTTTTCAATGGCAAAAATCAATGAATATTGTAAATGCACAAACAGTAATATCTCCACATTGCACGGTGCAATTCTGAAATTTTTAGCTTTTTCCTGTTAATCCTAGCATGATAAAGAAGATTCAAAGAGAGTGAGATGCCAGCTCCTTTCATTCAGTCAGTAGCTTCAAACATTTCTGGTATATGAAAAACATGTTTTTCAATGGCAAAAATCAATGAATATTGTAAATGCACAAACAGTAATATCTCCACATTGCAAGGTGCAATTCTGAAATTTTTTGCTTTTTCCTGTTAATCCTAGCATGATAAAGAAGATTCAAAGAGAGTGAGATGCCAGCTCCTTTCATTCAGTCAGTAGCTTCAAACATTTCTGGTATATGAAAAACATGTTTTTCAATGGCAAAAATCAATGAATATTGTAAATGCACAAACAGTAATATCTCCACATTGCAAGGTGCAATTCTGAAATTTTTTGCTTTTTCCTGTTAATCCTAGCATGATAAAGAAGATTCAAAGAGAGTGAGATGCCAGCTCCTTTCATTCAGTCAGTAGCTTCAAACATTTCTGGTATATGAAAAACATGTTTTTCAATGGCAAAAATCAATGAATATTGTAAATGCACAAACAGTAATATCTCCACATTGCAAGGTGCAATTCTGAAATTTTTTGCTTTTTCCTGCTAATCCTAGCATGATAAAGAAGATTCAAAGAGAGTGAGATGCCAGCTCCTTTCAATCAGTCAGTAGCTTCAAACATTTCTGGTATATGAAAAA
This sequence comes from Phyllobates terribilis, assembly GCF_046119375.1. NCBI lineage: Eukaryota > Metazoa > Chordata > Amphibia > Anura > Dendrobatidae > Phyllobates > Phyllobates terribilis. Next base: position 53,496 of record NW_027364451.1, on the reverse strand, counting down.
CATGTTTTTCAACGGCAAAAATCAATGAATATTGTAAATGCACAAACAGTAATATCTCCACATTGCACGGTGCAATTCTGAAATTTTTAGCTTTTTCCTGTTAATCCTAGCATGATAAAGAAGATTCAAAGAGAGTGAGATGCCAGCTCCTTTCATTCAGTCAGTAGCTTCAAACATTTCTGGTATATGAAAAACATGTTTTTCAATGGCAAAAATCAATGAATATTGTAAATGCACAAACAGTAATATCTCCACATTGCAAGGTGCAATTCTGAAATTGTTTGCTTTTTCCTGCTAATCCTAGCATGATAAAGAAGATTCAGAGTGAGATGCCAGCTCCTTTCATTCAGTCAGTAGCTTCAAACATTTCTGGTATATGAAAAACGTTTTTCAGTGGCAAAAATCAATGAATATTGTAAATGCACAAACAGTAATATCTCCACATTGCAAGGTGCAATTCTGAAATTTTTTGCTTTTTCCTGCTAATCCTAGCATGATAAAGAAGATTCAAAGAGAGTGAGATGCCAGCTCCTTTCAATCAGTCAGTAGCTTCAAACATTTCTGGTATATGAAAAACATGTTTTTCAATGGCAAAAATCAATGAATATTGTAAATGCACAAACAGTAATATCTCCACATTGCACGGTGCAATTCTGAAATTTTTAGCTTTTTCCTGTTAATCCTAGCATGATAAAGAAGATTCAAAGAGAGTGAGATGCCAGCTCCTTTCATTCAGTCAGTAGCTTCAAACATTTCTGGACGTTTTTCAATGGCAAAAATCAATGAATATTGTAAATGCACAAACAGTAATATCTCCACATTGCAAGGTGCAATTCTGAAATTTTTTGCTTTTTCCTGTTAATCCTAGCATGATAAAGAAGATTCAAAGAGAGTGATATGCCAGCTCCTTTCATTCAGTCAGTAGCTTCAAACATTTCTGGTATATGAAAAACATGTTTTTCAATGGCAAAAATCAATGAATATTGTAAATGCACAAACAGTAATATCTCCACATTGCAAGGTGCAATTCTGAAATTTTTTGCTTTTTCCTGTTAATCCTAGCATGATAAAGAAGATTCAAAGAGAGTGAGATGCCAGCTCCTTTCATTCAGTCAGTAGCTTCAAACATTTCTGGTATATGAAAAACATGTTTTTCAATGGCAAAAATCAATGAATATTGTAAATGCACAAACAGTAATATCTCCACATTGCAAGGTGCAATTCTGAAATTTTTTGCTTTTTCCTGCTAATCCTAGCATGATAAAGAAGATTCAAAGAGAGTGAGATGCCAGCTCCTTTCAATCAGTCAGTAGCTTCAAACATTTCTGGTATATGAAAAACATGTTTTTCAATGGCAAAAATCAATGAATATTGTAAATGCACAAACAGTAATATCTCCACATTGCACGGTGCAATTCTGAAATTTTTAGCTTTTTCCTGTTAATCCTAGCATGATAAAGAAGATTCAAAGAGAGTGAGATGCCAGCTCCTTTCATTCAGTCAGTAGCTTCAAACATTTCTGGTATATGAAAAACATGTTTTTCAATGGCAAAAATCAATGAATATTGTAAATGCACAAACAGTAATATCTCCACATTGCAAGGTGCAATTCTGAAATTTTTTGCTTTTTCCTGCTAATCCTAGCATGATAAAGAAGATTCAAAGAGAGTGAGATGCCAGCTCCTTTCATTCAGTCAGTAGCTTCAAACATTTCTGGTATATGAAAAACATGTTTTTCAATGGCAAAAATCAATGAATATTGTAAATGCACAAACAGTAATATCTCCACATTGCACGGTGCAATTCTGAAATTTTTAGCTTTTTCCTGTTAATCCTAGCATGATAAAGAAGATTCAAAGAGAGTGAGATGCCAGCTCCTTTCATTCAGTCAGTAGCTTCAAACATTTCTGGTATATGAAAAACATGTTTTTCAATGGCAAAAATCAATGAATATTGTAAATGCACAAACAGTAATATCTCCACATTGCAAGGTGCAATTCTGAAATTTTTTGCTTTTTCCTGTTAATCCTAGCATGATAAAGAAGATTCAAAGAGAGTGAGATGCCAGCTCCTTTCATTCAGTCAGTAGCTTCAAACATTTCTGGTATATGAAAAACATGTTTTTCAATGGCAAAAATCAATGAATATTGTAAATGCACAAACAGTAATATCTCCACATTGCAAGGTGCAATTCTGAAATTTTTTGCTTTTTCCTGTTAATCCTAGCATGATAAAGAAGATTCAAAGAGAGTGAGATGCCAGCTCCTTTCATTCAGTCAGTAGCTTCAAACATTTCTGGTATATGAAAAACATGTTTTTCAATGGCAAAAATCAATGAATATTGTAAATGCACAAACAGTAATATCTCCACATTGCAAGGTGCAATTCTGAAATTTTTTGCTTTTTCCTGTTAATCCTAGCATGATAAAGAAGATTCAAAGAAAGTGAGATGCCAGCTCCTTTCATTCAGTCAGTAGCTTCAAACATTTCTGGTATATGAAAAACATGTTTTTCAATGGCAAAAATCAATGAATATTGTAAATGCACAAACAGTAATATCTCCACATTGCAAGGTGCAATTCTGAAATTTTTTGCTTTTTCCTGCTAATCCTAGCATGATAAAGAAGATTCAAAGAGAGTGAGATGCCAGCTCCTTTCAATCAGTCAGTAGCTTCAAACATTTCTGGTATATGAAAAACATGTTTTTCAACGGCAAAAATCAATGAATATTGTAAATGCACAAACAGTAATATCTCCACATTGCACGGTGCAATTCTGAAATTTTTAGCTTTTTCCTGTTAATCCTAGCATGATAAAGAAGATTCAAAGAGAGTGAGATGCCAGCTCCTTTCATTCAGTCAGTAGCTTCAAACATTTCTGGTATATGAAAAACATGTTTTTCAATGGCAAAAATCAATGAATATTGTAAATGCACAAACAGTAATATCTCCACATTGCAAGGTGCAATTCTGAAATTGTTTGCTTTTTCCTGCTAATCCTAGCATGATAAAGATTCAGAGTGAGATGCCAGCTCCTTTCATTCAGTCAGTAGCTTCAAACATTTCTGGTATATGAAAAACGTTTTTCAGTGGCAAAAATCAATGAATATTGTAAATGCACAAACAGTAATATCTCCACATTGCAAGGTGCAATTCTGAAATTTTTTGCTTTTTCCTGCTAATCCTAGCATGATAAAGAAGATTCAAAGAGAGTGAGATGCCAGCTCCTTTCAATCAGTCAGTAGCTTCAAACATTTCTGGTATATGAAAAACATGTTTTTCAATGGCAAAAATCAATGAATATTGTAAATGCACAAACAGTAATATCTCCACATTGCACGGTGCAATTCTGAAATTTTTAGCTTTTTCCTGTTAATCCTAGCATGATAAAGAAGATTCAAAGAGAGTGAGATGCCAGCTCCTTTCATTCAGTCAGTAGCTTCAAACATTTCTGGACGTTTTTCAATGGCAAAAATCAATGAATATTGTAAATGCACAAACAGTAATATCTCCACATTGCAAGGTGCAATTCTGAAATTTTTTGCTTTTTCCTGTTAATCCTAGCATGATAAAGAAGATTCAAAGAGAGTGATATGCCAGCTCCTTTCATTCAGTCAGTAGCTTCAAACATTTCTGGTATATGAAAAACATGTTTTTCAATGGCAAAAATCAATGAATATTGTAAATGCACAAACAGTAATATCTCCACATTGCAAGGTGCAATTCTGAAATTTTTTGCTTTTTCCTGTTAATCCTAGCATGATAAAGAAGATTCAAAGAGAGTGAGATGCCAGCTCCTTTCATTCAGTCAGTAGCTTCAAACATTTCTGGTATATGAAAAACATGTTTTTCAATGGCAAAAATCAATGAATATTGTAAATGCACAAACAGTAATATCTCCACATTGCAAGGTGCAATTCTGAAATTTTTTGCTTTTTCCTGCTAATCCTAGCATGATAAAGAAGATTCAAAGAGAGTGAGATGCCAGCTCCTTTCAATCAGTCAGTAGCTTCAAACATTTCTGGTATATGAAAAACATGTTTTTCAATGGCAAAAATCAATGAATATTGTAAATGCACAAACAGTAATATCTCCACATTGCACGGTGCAATTCTGAAATTTTTAGCTTTTTCCTGTTAATCCTAGCATGATAAAGAAGATTCAAAGAGAGTGAGATGCCAGCTCCTTTCATTCAGTCAGTAGCTTCAAACATTTCTGGTATATGAAAAACATGTTTTTCAATGGCAAAAATCAATGAATATTGTAAATGCACAAACAGTAATATCTCCACATTGCAAGGTGCAATTCTGAAATTTTTTGCTTTTTCCTGCTAATCCTAGCATGATAAAGAAGATTCAAAGAGAGTGAGATGCCAGCTCCTTTCATTCAGTCAGTAGCTTCAAACATTTCTGGTATATGAAAAACATGTTTTTCAATGGCAAAAATCAATGAATATTGTAAATGCACAAACAGTAATATCTCCACATTGCACGGTGCAATTCTGAAATTTTTAGCTTTTTCCTGTTAATCCTAGCATGATAAAGAAGATTCAAAGAGAGTGAGATGCCAGCTCCTTTCATTCAGTCAGTAGCTTCAAACATTTCTGGTATATGAAAAACATGTTTTTCAATGGCAAAAATCAATGAATATTGTAAATGCACAAACAGTAATATCTCCACATTGCAAGGTGCAATTCTGAAATTTTTTGCTTTTTCCTGTTAATCCTAGCATGATAAAGAAGATTCAAAGAGAGTGAGATGCCAGCTCCTTTCATTCAGTCAGTAGCTTCAAACATTTCTGGTATATGAAAAACATGTTTTTCAATGGCAAAAATCAATGAATATTGTAAATGCACAAACAGTAATATCTCCACATTGCAAGGTGCAATTCTGAAATTTTTTGCTTTTTCCTGTTAATCCTAGCATGATAAAGATTCAAAGAGAGTGAGATGCCAGCTCCTTTCATTCAGTCAGTAGCTTCAAACATTTCTGGTATATGAAAAACATGTTTTTCAATGGCAAAAATCAATGAATATTGTAAATGCACAAACAGTAATATCTCCACATTGCAAGGTGCAATTCTGAAATTTTTTGCTTTTTCCTGCTAATCCTAGCATGATAAAGAAGATTCAAAGAGAGTGAGATGCCAGCTCCTTTCAATCAGTCAGTAGCTTCAAACATTTCTGGTATATGAAAAACATGTTTTTCAACGGCAAAAATCAATGAATATTGTAAATGCACAAACAGTAATATCTCCACATTGCACGGTGCAATTCTGAAATTTTTAGCTTTTTCCTGTTAATCCTAGCATGATAAAGAAGATTCAAAGAGAGTGAGATGCCAGCTCCTTTCATTCAGTCAGTAGCTTCAAACATTTCTGGTATATGAAAAACATGTTTTTCAATGGCAAAAATCAATGAATATTGTAAATGCACAAACAGTAATATCTCCACATTGCAAGGTGCAATTCTGAAATTGTTTGCTTTTTCCTGCTAATCCTAGCATGATAAAGATTCAGAGTGAGATGCCAGCTCCTTTCATTCAGTCAGTAGCTTCAAACATTTCTGGTATATGAAAAACATTTTTCAGTGGCAAAAATCAATGAATATTGTAAATGCACAAACAGTAATATCTCCACATTGCAAGGTGCAATTCTGAAATTTTTTGCTTTTTCCTGCTAATCCTAGCATGATAAAGAAGATTCAAAGAGAGTGAGATGCCAGCTCCTTTCAGTCAGTAGCTTCAAACATTTCTGGTATATGAAAAACATGTTTTTCAATGGCAAAAATCAATGAATATTGTAAATGCACAAACAGTAATATCTCCACATTGCACGGTGCAATTCTGAAATTTTTTGCTTTTTCCTGCTAATCCTAGCATGATAAAGAAGATTCAAAGAGAGTGAGATGCCAGCTCCTTTCATTCAGTCAGTAGCTTCAAACATTTCTGGACGTTTTTCAATGGCAAAAATCAATGAATATTGTAAATGCACAAACAGTAATATCTCCACATTGCAAGGTGCAATTCTGAAATTTTTTGCTTTTTCCTGTTAATTCTAGCATGATAAAGAAGATTCAAAGAGAGTGAGATGCCAGCTCCTTTCATTCAGTCAGTAGCTTCAAACATTTCTGGTATATGAAAAACATGTTTTTCAATGGCAAAAATCAATGAATATTGTAAATGCACAAACAGTAATATCTCCACATTGCAAGGTGCAATTCTGAAATTTTTTGCTTTATCCTGCTAATCCTAGCATGATAAAGAAGATTCAAAGAGAGTGAGATGCCAGCTCCTTTCATTCAGTCAGTAGCTTCAAACATTTCTGGTATATGAAAAACATGTTTTTCAATGGCAAAAATCAATGAATTTTGTAAATGCACAAACAGTAATATCTCCACATTGCACGGTGCAATTCTGAAATTTTTAGCTTTTTCCTGTTAATCCTAGCATGATAAAGAAGATTCAAAGAGAGTGAGATGCCAGCTCCTTTCATTCAGTCAGTAGCTTCAAACATTTCTGGTATATGAAAAACATGTTTTTCAATGGCAAAAATCAATGAATATTGTAAATGCACAAACAGTAATATCTCCACATTGCAAGGTGCAATTCTGAAATTGTTTGCTTTTTCCTGCTAATCCTAGCATGATAAAGAAGATTCAGAGTGAGATGCCAGCTCCTTTCATTCAGTCAGTAGCTTCAAACATTTCTGGTATATGAAAAACATGTTTTTCAATGGCAAAAATCAATGAATATTGTAAATGCACAAACAGTAATATCTCCACATTGCAAGGTGCAATTCTGAAATTTTTTGCTTTTTCCTGCTAATCCTAGCATGATAAAGAAGATTCAAAGAGAGTGAGATGCCAGCTCCTTTCATTCAGTCAGTAGCTTCAAACATTTCTGGTATATGAAAAACATGTTTTTCAATGGCAAAAATCAATGAATATTGTAAATGCACAAACAGTAATATCTCCACATTGCACGGTGCAATTCTGAAATTTTTAGCTTTTTCCTGTTAATCCTAGCATGATAAAGAAGATTCAAAGAGAGTGAGATGCCAGCTCCTTTCATTCAGTCAGTAGCTTCAAACATTTCTGGTATATGAAAAACATGTTTTTCAATGGCAAAAATCAATGAATATTGTAAATGCACAAACAGTAATATCTCCACATTGCAAGGTGCAATTCTGAAATTTTTTGCTTTTTCCTGCTAATCCTAGCATGATAAAGAAGATTCAAAGAGAGTGAGATGCCAGCTCCTTTCATTCAGTCAGTAGCTTCAAACATTTCTGGTATATGAAAAACATGTTTTTCAATGGCAAAAATCAATGAATATTGTAAATGCACAAACAGTAATATCTCCACATTGCACGGTGTAATTCTGAAATTTTTAGCTTTTTCCTGTTAATCCTAGCATGATAAAGAAGATTCAAAGAGAGTGAGATGCCAGCTCCTTTCATTCAGTCAGTAGCTTCAAACATTTCTGGTATATGAAAAACATGTTTTTCAATGGCAAAAATCAATGAATATTGTAAATGCACAAACAGTAATATCTCCACATTGCAAGGTGCAATTCTGAAATTTTTTGCTTTTTCCTGTTAATCCTAGCATGATAAAGAAGATTCAAAGAGAGTGAGATGCCAGCTCCTTTCATTCAGTCAGTAGCTTCAAACATTTCTGGTATATGAAAAACATGTTTTTCAATGGCAAAAATCAATGAATATTGTAAATGCACAAACAGTAATATCTCCACATTGCAAGGTGCAATTCTGAAATTTTTTGCTTTTTCCTGTTAATCCTAGCATGATAAAGAAGATTCAAAGAGAGTGAGATGCCAGCTCCTTTCATTCAGTCAGTAGCTTCAAACATTTCTGGTATATGAAAAACATGTTTTTCAATGGCAAAAATCAATGAATATTGTAAATGCACAAACAGTAATATCTCCACATTGCAAGGTGCAATTCTGAAATTTTTTGCTTTTTCCTGCTAATCCTAGCATGATAAAGAAGATTCAAAGAGAGTGAGATGCCAGCTCCTTTCAATCAGTCAGTAGCTTCAAACATTTCTGGTATATGAAAAACATGTTTTTCAACGGCAAAAATCAATGAATATTGTAAATGCACAAACAGTAATATCTCCACATTGCACGGTGCAATTCTGAAATTTTTAGCTTTTTCCTGTTAATCCTAGCATGATAAAGAAGATTCAAAGAGAGTGAGATGCCAGCTCCTTTCATTCAGTCAGTAGCTTCAAACATTTCTGGTATATGAAAAACATGTTTTTCAATGGCAAAAATCAATGAATATTGTAAATGCACAAACAGTAATATCTCCACATTGCAAGGTGCAATTCTGAAATTGTTTGCTTTTTCCTGCTAATCCTAGCATGATAAAGATTCAGAGTGAGATGCCAGCTCCTTTCATTCAGTCAGTAGCTTCAAACATTTCTGGTATATGAAAAACGTTTTTCAGTGGCAAAAATCAATGAATATTGTAAATGCACAAACAGTAATATCTCCACATTGCAAGGTGCAATTCTGAAATTTTTTGCTTTTTCCTGCTAATCCTAGCATGATAAAGAAGATTCAAAGAGAGTGAGATGCCAGCTCCTTTCAATCAGTCAGTAGCTTCAAACATTTCTGGTATATGAAAAACATGTTTTTCAATGGCAAAAATCAATGAATATTGTAAATGCACAAACAGTAATATCTCCACATTGCACGGTGCAATTCTGAAATTTTTTGCTTTTTCCTGCTAATCCTAGCATGATAAAGAAGATTCAAAGAGAGTGAGATGCCAGCTCCTTTCATTCAGTCAGTAGCTTCAAACATTTCTGGACGTTTTTCAATGGCAAAAATCAATGAATATTGTAAATGCACAAACAGTAATATCTCCACATTGCAAGGTGCAATTCTGAAATTTTTTGCTTTTTCCTGTTAATCCTAGCATGATAAAGAAGATTCAAAGAGAGTGAGATGCCAGCTCCTTTCATTCAGTCAGTAGCTTCAAACATTTCTGGTATATGAAAAACATGTTTTTCAATGGCAAAAATCAATGAATATTGTAAATGCACAAACAGTAATATCTCCACATTGCAAGGTGCAATTCTGAAATTTTTAGCTTTTTCCTGCTAATCCTAGCATGATAAAGAAGATTCAAAGAGAGTGAGATGCCAGCTCCTTTCATTCAGTCAGTAGCTTCAAACATTTCTGGTATATGAAAAACATGTTTTTCAATGGCAAAAATCAATGAATATTGTAAATGCACAAACAGTAATATCTCCACATTGCAAGGTGCAATTCTGAAATTGTTTGCTTTTTCCTGCTAATCCTAGCATGATAAAGAAGATTCAGAGTGAGATGCCAGCTCCTTTCATTCAGTCAGTAGCTTCAAACATTTCTGGTATATGAAAAACATGTTTTTCAATGGCAAAAATCAATGAATATTGTAAATGCACAAACAGTAATATCTCCACATTGCAAGGTGCAATTCTGAAATTTTTTGCTTTTTCCTGCTAATCCTAGCATGATAAAGAAGATTCAAAGAGAGTGAGATGCCAGCTCCTTTCATTCAGTCAGTAGCTTCAAACATTTCTGGTATATGAAAAACATGTTTTTCAATGGCAAAAATCAATGAATATTGTAAATGCACAAACAGTAATATCTCCACATTGCACGGTGCAATTCTGAAATTTTTAGCTTTTTCCTGTTAATCCTAGCATGATAAAGAAGATTCAAAGAGAGTGAGATGCCAGCTCCTTTCATTCAGTCAGTAGCTTCAAACATTTCTGGTATATGAAAAACATGTTTTTCAATGGCAAAAATCAATGAATATTGTAAATGCACAAACAGTAATATCTCCACATTGCAAGGTGCAATTCTGAAATTTTTTGCTTTTTCCTGCTAATCCTAGCATGATAAAGAAGATTCAAAGAGAGTGAGATGCCAGCTCCTTTCATTCAGTCAGTAGCTTCAAACATTTCTGGTATATGAAAAACATGTTTTTCAATGGCAAAAATCAATGAATATTGTAAATGCACAAACAGTAATATCTCCACATTGCAAGGTGCAATTCTGAAATTTTTTGCTTTTTCCTGCTAATCCTAGCATGATAAAGAAGATTCAAAGAGAGTGAGATGCCAGCTCCTTTCAATCAGTCAGTAGCTTCAAACATTTCTGGTATATGAAAAACATGTTTTTCAACGGCAAAAATCAATGAATATTGTAAATGCACAAACAGTAATATCTCCACATTGCACGGTGCAATTCTGAAATTTTTAGCTTTTTCCTGTTAATCCTAGCATGATAAAGAAGATTCAAAGAGAGTGAGATGCCAGCTCCTTTCATTCAGTCAGTAGCTTCAAACATTTCTGGTATATGAAAAACATGTTTTTCAATGGCAAAAATCAATGAATATTGTAAATGCACAAACAGTAATATCTCCACATTGCAAGGTGCAATTCTGAAATTGTTTGCTTTTTCCTGCTAATCCTAGCATGATAAAGATTCAGAGTGAGATGCCAGCTCCTTTCATTCAGTCAGTAGCTTCAAACATTTCTGGTATATGAAAAACGTTTTTCAGTGGCAAAAATCAATGAATATTGTAAATGCACAAACAGTAATATCTCCACATTGCAAGGTGCAATTCTGAAATTTTTTGCTTTTTCCTGCTAATCCTAGCATGATAAAGAAGATTCAAAGAGAGTGAGATGCCAGCTCCTTTCAATCAGTCAGTAGCTTCAAACATTTCTGGTATATGAAAAACATGTTTTTCAATGGCAAAAATCAATGAATATTGTAAATGCACAAACAGTAATATCTCCACATTGCACGGTGCAATTCTGAAATTTTTTGCTTTTTCCTGCTAATCCTAGCATGATAAAGAAGATTCAAAGAGAGTGAGATGCCAGCTCCTTTCATTCAGTCAGTAGCTTCAAACATTTCTGGACGTTTTTCAATGGCAAAAATCAATGAATATTGTAAATGCACAAACAGTAATATCTCCACATTGCAAGGTGCAATTCTGAAATTTTTTGCTTTTTCCTGTTAATCCTAGCATGATAAAGAAGATTCAAAGAGAGTGAGATGCCAGCTCCTTTCATTCAGTCAGTAGCTTCAAACATTTCTGGTATATGAAAAACATGTTTTTCAATGGCAAAAATCAATGAATATTGTAAATGCACAAACAGTAATATCTCCACATTGCAAGGTGCAATTCTGAAATTTTTTGCTTTATCCTGCTAATCCTAGCATGATAAAGAAGATTCAAAGAGAGTGAGATGCCAGCTCCTTTCATTCAGTCAGTAGCTTCAAACATTTCTGGTATATGAAAAACATGTTTTTCAATGGCAAAAATCAATGAATATTGTAAATGCACAAACAGTAATATCTCCACATTGCACGGTGCAATTCTGAAATTTTTAGCTTTTTCCTGTTAATCCTAGCATGATAAAGAAGATTCAAAGAGAGTGAGATGCCAGCTCCTTTCATTCAGTCAGTAGCTTCAAACATTTCTGGTATATGAAAAACATGTTTTTCAATGGCAAAAATCAATGAATATTGTAAATGCACAAACAGTAATATCTCCACATTGCAAGGTGCAATTCTGAAATTGTTTGCTTTTTCCTGCTAATCCTAGCATGATAAAGAAGATTCAGAGTGAGATGCCAGCTCCTTTCATTCAGTCAGTAGCTTCAAACATTTCTGGTATATGAAAAACATGTTTTTCAATGGCAAAAATCAATGAATATTGTAAATGCACAAACAGTAATATCTCCACATTGCAAGGTGCAATTCTGAAATTTTTTGCTTTTTCCTGCTAATCCTAGCATGATAAAGAAGATTCAAAGAGAGTGAGATGCCAGCTCCTTTCATTCAGTCAGTAGCTTCAAACATTTCTGGTATATGAAAAACATGTTTTTCAATGGCAAAAATCAATGAATATTGTAAATGCACAAACAGTAATATCTCCACATTGCACGGTGCAATTCTGAAATTTTTAGCTTTTTCCTGTTAATCCTAGCATGATAAAGAAGATTCAAAGAGAGTGAGATGCCAGCTCCTTTCATTCAGTCAGTAGCTTCAAACATTTCTGGTATATGAAAAACATGTTTTTCAATGGCAAAAATCAATGAATATTGTAAATGCACAAACAGTAATATCTCCACATTGCAAGGTGCAATTCTGAAATTTTTTGCTTTTTCCTGCTAATCCTAGCATGATAAAGAAGATTCAAAGAGAGTGAGATGCCAGCTCCTTTCATTCAGTCAGTAGCTTCAAACATTTCTGGTATATGAAAAACATGTTTTTCAATGGCAAAAATCAATGAATATTGTAAATGCACAAACAGTAATATCTCCACATTGCACGGTGTAATTCTGAAATTTTTAGCTTTTTCCTGTTAATCCTAGCATGATAAAGAAGATTCAAAGAGAGTGAGATGCCAGCTCCTTTCATTCAGTCAGTAGCTTCAAACATTTCTGGTATATGAAAAACATGTTTTTCAATGGCAAAAATCAATGAATATTGTAAATGCACAAACAGTAATATCTCCACATTGCAAGGTGCAATTCTGAAATTTTTTGCTTTTTCCTGTTAATCCTAGCATGATAAAGAAGATTCAAAGAGAGTGAGATGCCAGCTCCTTTCATTCAGTCAGTAGCTTCAAACATTTCTGGTATATGAAAAACATGTTTTTCAATGGCAAAAATCAATGAATATTGTAAATGCACAAACAGTAATATCTCCACATTGCAAGGTGCAATTCTGAAATTTTTTGCTTTTTCCTGTTAATCCTAGCATGATAAAGAAGATTCAAAGAGAGTGAGATGCCAGCTCCTTTCATTCAGTCAGTAGCTTCAAACATTTCTGGTATATGAAAAACATGTTTTTCAATGGCAAAAATCAATGAATATTGTAAATGCACAAACAGTAATATCTCCACATTGCAAGGTGCAATTCTGAAATTTTTTGCTTTTTCCTGCTAATCCTAGCATGATAAAGAAGATTCAAAGAGAGTGAGATGCCAGCTCCTTTCAATCAGTCAGTAGCTTCAAACATTTCTGGTATATGAAAAACATGTTTTTCAACGGCAAAAATCAATGAATATTGTAAATGCACAAACAGTAATATCTCCACATTGCACGGTGCAATTCTGAAATTTTTAGCTTTTTCCTGTTAATCCTAGCATGATAAAGAAGATTCAAAGAGAGTGAGATGCCAGCTCCTTTCATTCAGTCAGTAGCTTCAAACATTTCTGGTATATGAAAAACATGTTTTTCAATGGCAAAAATCAATGAATATTGTAAATACACAAACAGTAATATCTCCACATTGCAAGGTGCAATTCTGAAATTGTTTGCTTTTTCCTGCTAATCCTAGCATGATAAAGATTCAGAGTGAGATGCCAGCTCCTTTCATTCAGTCAGTAGCTTCAAACATTTCTGGTATATGAAAAACGTTTTTCAGTGGCAAAAATCAATGAATATTGTAAATGCACAAACAGTAATATCTCCACATTGCAAGGTGCAATTCTGAAATTTTTTGCTTTTTCCTGCTAATCCTAGCATGATAAAGAAGATTCAAAGAGAGTGAGATGCCAGCTCCTTTCAATCAGTCAGTAGCTTCAAACATTTCTGGTATATGAAAAACATGTTTTTCAATGGCAAAAATCAATGAATATTGTAAATGCACAAACAGTAATATCTCCACATTGCACGGTGCAATTCTGAAATTTTTTGCTTTTTCCTGCTAATCCTAGCATGATAAAGAAGATTCAAAGAGAGTGAGATGCCAGCTCCTTTCATTCAGTCAGTAGCTTCAAACATTTCTGGACGTTTTTCAATGGCAAAAATCAATGAATATTGTAAATGCACAAACAGTAATATCTCCACATTGCAAGGTGCAATTCTGAAATTTTTTGCTTTTTCCTGTTAATCCTAGCATGATAAAGAAGATTCAAAGAGAGTGAGATGCCAGCTCCTTTCATTCAGTCAGTAGCTTCAAACATTTCTGGTATATGAAAAACATGTTTTTCAATGGCAAAAATCAATGAATATTGTAAATGCACAAACAGTAATATCTCCACATTGCAAGGTGCAATTCTGAAATTTTTTGCTTTATCCTGCTAATCCTAGCATGATAAAGAAGATTCAAAGAGAGTGAGATGCCAGCTCCTTTCATTCAGTCAGTAGCTTCAAACATTTCTGGTATATGAAAAACATGTTTTTCAATGGCAAAAATCAATGAATATTGTAAATGCACAAACAGTAATATCTCCACATTGCACGGTGCAATTCTGAAATTTTTAGCTTTTTCCTGTTAATCCTAGCATGATAAAGAAGATTCAAAGAGAGTGAGATGCCAGCTCCTTTCATTCAGTCAGTAGCTTCAAACATTTCTGGTATATGAAAAACATGTTTTTCAATGGCAAAAATCAATGAATATTGTAAATGCACAAACAGTAATATCTCCACATTGCAAGGTGCAATTCTGAAATTGTTTGCTTTTTCCTGCTAATCCTAGCATGATAAAGAAGATTCAGAGTGAGATGCCAGCTCCTTTCATTCAGTCAGTAGCTTCAAACATTTCTGGTATATGAAAAACATGTTTTTCAATGGCAAAAATCAATGAATATTGTAAATGCACAAACAGTAATATCTCCACATTGCAAGGTGCAATTCTGAAATTTTTTGCTTTTTCCTGCTAATCCTAGCATGATAAAGAAGATTCAAAGAGAGTGAGATGCCAGCTCCTTTCATTCAGTCAGTAGCTTCAAACATTTCTGGACGTTTTTCAATGGCAAAAATCAATGAATATTGTAAATGCACAAACAGTAATATCTCCACATTGCAAGGTGCAATTCTGAAATTTTTTGCTTTTTCCTGCTAATCCTAGCATGATAAAGATTCAAAGAGAGTGAGATGCCAGCTCCTTTCATTCAGTCAGTAGCTTCAAACATTTCTGGTATATGAAAAACATGTTTTTCAATGGCAAAAATCAATGAATATTGTAAATGCACAAACAGTAATATCTCCACATTGCAAGGTGCAATTCTGAAATTTTTTGCTTTTTCCTGCTAATCCTAGCATGATAAAGAAGATTCAAAGAGAGTGAGATGCCAGCTCCTTTCAATCAGTCAGTAGCTTCAAACATTTCTGGTATATGAAAAACATGTTTTTCAATGGCAAAAATCAATGAATATTGTAAATGCACAAACTAATATCTCCACATTGCACGGTGCAATTCTGAAATTTTTAGCTTTTTCCTGTTAATCCTAGCATGATAAAGAAGATTCAAAGAGAGTGAGATGCCAGCTCCTTTCATTCAGTCAGTAGCTTCAAACATTTCTGGTATATGAAAAACATGTTTTTCAATGGCAAAAATCAATGAATATTGTAAATGCACAAACAGTAATATCTCCACATTGCAAGGTGCAATTCTGAAATTTTTTGCTTTTTCCTGCTAATCCTAGCATGATAAAGAAGATTCAAAGAGAGTGAGATGCCAGCTCCTTTCATTCAGTCAGTAGCTTCAAACATTTCTGGTATATGAAAAACATGTTTTTCAATGGCAAAAATCAATGAATATTGTAAATGCACAAACAGTAATATCTCCACATTGCACGGTGCAATTCTGAAATTTTTAGCTTTTTCCTGTTAATCCTAGCATGATAAAGAAGATTCAAAGAGAGTGAGATGCCAGCTCCTTTCATTCAGTCAGTAGCTTCAAACATTTCTGGTATATGAAAAACATGTTTTTCAATGGCAAAAATCAATGAATATTGTAAATGCACAAACAGTAATATCTCCACATTGCAAGGTGCAATTCTGAAATTTTTTGCTTTTTCCTGTTAATCCTAGCATGATAAAGAAGATTCAAAGAGAGTGAGATGCCAGCTCCTTTCATTCAGTCAGTAGCTTCAAACATTTCTGGTATATGAAAAACATGTTTTTCAATGGCAAAAATCAATGAATATTGTAAATGCACAAACAGTAATATCTCCACATTGCAAGGTGCAATTCTGAAATTTTTTGCTTTTTCCTGTTAATCCTAGCATGATAAAGAAGATTCAAAGAGAGTGAGATGCCAGCTCCTTTCATTCAGTCAGTAGCTTCAAACATTTCTGGTATATGAAAAACATGTTTTTCAATGGCAAAAATCAATGAATATTGTAAATGCACAAACAGTAATATCTCCACATTGCAAGGTGCAATTCTGAAATTGTTTGCTTTTTCCTGCTAATCCTAGCATGATAAAGAAGATTCAGAGTGAGATGCCAGCTCCTTTCATTCAGTCAGTAGCTTCAAACATTTCTGGTATATGAAAAACGTTTTTCAGTGGCAAAAATCAATGAATATTGTAAATGCACAAACAGTAATATCTCCACATTGCAAGGTGCAATTCTGAAATTTTTTGCTTTTTCCTGCTAATCCTAGCATGATAAAGAAGATTCAAAGAGAGTGAGATGCCAGCTCCTTTCAATCAGTCAGTAGCTTCAAACATTTCTGGTATATGAAAAACATGTTTTTCAATGGCAAAAATCAATGAATATTGTAAATGCACAAACAGTAATATCTCCACATTGCACGGTGCAATTCTGAAATTTTTTGCTTTTTCCTGCTAATCCTAGCATGATAAAGAAGATTCAAAGAGAGTGAGATGCCAGCTCCTTTCATTCAGTCAGTAGCTTCAAACATTTCTGGACGTTTTTCAATGGCAAAAATCAATGAATATTGTAAATGCACAAACAGTAATATCTCCACATTGCAAGGTGCAATTCTGAAATTTTTTGCTTTTTCCTGTTAATCCTAGCATGATAAAGAAGATTCAAAGAGAGTGAGATGCCAGCTCCTTTCATTCAGTCAGTAGCTTCAAACATTTCTGGTATATGAAAAACATGTTTTTCAATGGCAAAAATCAATGAATATTGTAAATGCACAAACAGTAATATCTCCACATTGCAAGGTGCAATTCTGAAATTTTTTGCTTTATCCTGCTAATCCTAGCATGATAAAGAAGATTCAAAGAGAGTGAGATGCCAGCTCCTTTCATTCAGTCAGTAGCTTCAAACATTTCTGGTATATGAAAAACATGTTTTTCAATGGCAAAAATCAATGAATATTGTAAATGCACAAACAGTAATATCTCCACATTGCACGGTGCAATTCTGAAATTTTTAGCTTTTTCCTGTTAATCCTAGCATGATAAAGAAGATTCAAAGAGAGTGAGATGCCAGCTCCTTTCATTCAGTCAGTAGCTTCAAACATTTCTGGTATATGAAAAACATGTTTTTCAATGGCAAAAATCAATGAATATTGTAAATGCACAAACAGTAATATCTCCACATTGCAAGGTGCAATTCTGAAATTGTTTGCTTTTTCCTGCTAATCCTAGCATGATAAAGAAGATTCAGAGTGAGATGCCAGCTCCTTTCATTCAGTCAGTAGCTTCAAACATTTCTGGTATATGAAAAACATGTTTTTCAATGGCAAAAATCAATGAATATTGTAAATGCACAAACAGTAATATCTCCACATTGCAAGGTGCAATTCTGAAATTTTTTGCTTTTTCCTGCTAATCCTAGCATGATAAAGAAGATTCAAAGAGAGTGAGATGCCAGCTCCTTTCATTCAGTCAGTAGCTTCAAACATTTCTGGACGTTTTTCAATGGCAAAAATCAATGAATATTGTAAATGCACAAACAGTAATATCTCCACATTGCAAGGTGCAATTCTGAAATTTTTTGCTTTTTCCTGCTAATCCTAGCATGATAAAGAAGATTCAAAGAGAGTGAGATGCCAGCTCCTTTCATTCAGTCAGTAGCTTCAAACATTTCTGGTATATGAAAAACATGTTTTTCAATGGCAAAAATCAATGAATATTGTAAATGCACAAACAGTAATATCTCCACATTGCACGGTGCAATTCTGAAATTTTTAGCTTTTTCCTGTTAATCCTAGCATGATAAAGAAGATTCAAAGAGAGTGAGATGCCAGCTCCTTTCATTCAGTCAGTAGCTTCAAACATTTCTGGTATATGAAAAACATGTTTTTCAATGGCAAAAATCAATGAATATTGTAAATGCACAAACAGTAATATCTCCACATTGCACGGTGCAATTCTGAAATTTTTAGCTTTTTCCTGTTAATCCTAGCATGATAAAGAAGATTCAAAGAGAGTGAGATGCCAGCTCCTTTCATTCAGTCAGTAGCTTCAAACATTTCTGGTATATGAAAAACATGTTTTTCAATGGCAAAAATCAATGAATATTGTAAATGCACAAACAGTAATATCTCCACATTGCAAGGTGCAATTCTGAAATTTTTTGCTTTTTCCTGCTAATCCTAGCATGATAAAGAAGATTCAAAGAGAGTGAGATGCCAGCTCCTTGCATTCAGTCAGTAGCTTCAAACATTTCTGGTATATGAAAAACATGTTTTTCAATGGCAAAAATCAATGAATATTGTAAATGCACAAACAGTAATATCTCCACATTGCACGGTGCAATTCTGAAATTTTTAGCTTTTTCCTGTTAATCCTAGCATGATAAAGAAGATTCAAAGAGAGTGAGATGCCAGCTCCTTTCATTCAGTCAGTAGCTTCAAACATTTCTGGACGTTTTTCAATGGCAAAAATCAATGAATATTGTAAATGCACAAACAGTAATATCTCCACATTGCAAGGTGCAATTCTGAAATTTTTTGCTTTTTCCTGTTAATCCTAGCATGATAAAGAAGATTCAAAGAGAGTGATATGCCAGCTCCTTTCATTCAGTCAGTAGCTTCAAACATTTCTGGTATATGAAAAACATGTTTTTCAATGGCAAAAATCAATGAATATTGTAAATGCACAAACAGTAATATCTCCACATTGCAAGGTGCAATTCTGAAATTTTTTGCTTTTTCCTGTTAATCCTAGCATGATAAAGAAGATTCAAAGAGAGTGAGATGCCAGCTCCTTTCATTCAGTCAGTAGCTTCAAACATTTCTGGTATATGAAAAACATGTTTTTCAATGGCAAAAATCAATGAATATTGTAAATGCACAAACAGTAATATCTCCACATTGCAAGGTGCAATTCTGAAATTTTTTGCTTTTTCCTGCTAATCCTAGCATGATAAAGAAGATTCAAAGAGAGTGAGATGCCAGCTCCTTTCAATCAGTCAGTAGCTTCAAACATTTCTGGTATATGAAAAACATGTTTTTCAATGGCAAAAATCAATGAATATTGTAAATGCACAAACAGTAATATCTCCACATTGCACGGTGCAATTCTGAAATTTTTTGCTTTTTCCTGCTAATCCTAGCATGATAAAGAAGATTCAAAGAGAGTGAGATGCCAGCTCCTTTCATTCAGTCAGTAGCTTCAAACATTTCTGGACGTTTTTCAATGGCAAAAATCAATGAATATTGTAAATGCACAAACAGTAATATCTCCACATTGCAAGGTGCAATTCTGAAATTTTTTGCTTTTTCCTGCTAATCCTAGCATGATAAAGAAGATTCAAAGAGAGTGAGATGCCAGCTCCTTTCATTCAGTCAGTAGCTTCAAACATTTCTGGTATATGAAAAACATGTTTTTCAATGGCAAAAATCAATGAATATTGTAAATGCACAAACAGTAATATCTCCACATTGCACGGTGTAATTCTGAAATTTTTAGCTTTTTCCTGTTAATCCTAGCATGATAAAGAAGATTCAAAGAGAGTGAGATGCCAGCTCCTTTCATTCAGTCAGTAGCTTCAAACATTTCTGGTATATGAAAAACATGTTTTTCAATGGCAAAAATCAATGAATATTGTAAATGCACAAACAGTAATATCTCCACATTGCAAGGTGCAATTCTGAAATTTTTTGCTTTTTCCTGTTAATCCTAGCATGATAAAGAAGATTCAAAGAGAGTGAGATGCCAGCTCCTTTCATTCAGTCAGTAGCTTCAAACATTTCTGGTATATGAAAAACATGTTTTTCAATGGCAAAAATCAATGAATATTGTAAATGCACAAACAGTAATATCTCCACATTGCAAGGTGCAATTCTGAAATTTTTTGCTTTTTCCTGTTAATCCTAGCATGATAAAGAAGATTCAAAGAGAGTGAGATGCCAGCTCCTTTCATTCAGTCAGTAGCTTCAAACATTTCTGGTATATGAAAAACATGTTTTTCAATGGCAAAAATCAATGAATATTGTAAATGCACAAACAGTAATATCTCCACATTGCAAGGTGCAATTCTGAAATTTTTTGCTTTTTCCTGCTAATCCTAGCATGATAAAGAAGATTCAAAGAGAGTGAGATGCCAGCTCCTTTCAATCAGTCAGTAGCTTCAAACATTTCTGGTATATGAAAAACATGTTTTTCAACGGCAAAAATCAATGAATATTGTAAATGCACAAACAGTAATATCTCCACATTGCACGGTGCAATTCTGAAATTTTTAGCTTTTTCCTGTTAATCCTAGCATGATAAAGAAGATTCAAAGAGAGTGAGATGCCAGCTCCTTTCATTCAGTCAGTAGCTTCAAACATTTCTGGTATATGAAAAACATGTTTTTCAATGGCAAAAATCAATGAATATTGTAAATGCACAAACAGTAATATCTCCACATTGCAAGGTGCAATTCTGAAATTGTTTGCTTTTTCCTGCTAATCCTAGCATGATAAAGATTCAGAGTGAGATGCCAGCTCCTTTCATTCAGTCAGTAGCTTCAAACATTTCTGGTATATGAAAAACGTTTTTCAGTGGCAAAAATCAATGAATATTGTAAATGCACAAACAGTAATATCTCCACATTGCAAGGTGCAATTCTGAAATTTTTTGCTTTTTCCTGCTAATCCTAGCATGATAAAGAAGATTCAAAGAGAGTGAGATGCCAGCTCCTTTCAATCAGTCAGTAGCTTCAAACATTTCTGGTATATGAAAAACATGTTTTTCAATGGCAAAAATCAATGAATATTGTAAATGCACAAACAGTAATATCTCCACATTGCACGGTGCAATTCTGAAATTTTTTGCTTTTTCCTGCTAATCCTAGCATGATAAAGAAGATTCAAAGAGAGTGAGATGCCAGCTCCTTTCATTCAGTCAGTAGCTTCAAACATTTCTGGACGTTTTTCAATGGCAAAAATCAATGAATATTGTAAATGCACAAACAGTAATATCTCCACATTGCAAGGTGCAATTCTGAAATTTTTTGCTTTTTCCTGTTAATCCTAGCATGATAAAGAAGATTCAAAGAGAGTGAGATGCCAGCTCCTTTCATTCAGTCAGTAGCTTCAAACATTTCTGGTATATGAAAAACATGTTTTTCAATGGCAAAAATCAATGAATATTGTAAATGCACAAACAGTAATATCTCCACATTGCAAGGTGCAATTCTGAAATTTTTAGCTTTTTCCTGCTAATCCTAGCATGATAAAGAAGATTCAAAGAGAGTGAGATGCCAGCTCCTTTCATTCAGTCAGTAGCTTCAAACATTTCTGGTATATGAAAAACATGTTTTTCAATGGCAAAAATCAATGAATATTGTAAATGCACAAACAGTAATATCTCCACATTGCAAGGTGCAATTCTGAAATTGTTTGCTTTTTCCTGCTAATCCTAGCATGATAAAGAAGATTCAGAGTGAGATGCCAGCTCCTTTCATTCAGTCAGTAGCTTCAAACATTTCTGGTATATGAAAAACATGTTTTTCAATGGCAAAAATCAATGAATATTGTAAATGCACAAACAGTAATATCTCCACATTGCAAGGTGCAATTCTGAAATTTTTTGCTTTTTCCTGCTAATCCTAGCATGATAAAGAAGATTCAAAGAGAGTGAGATGCCAGCTCCTTTCATTCAGTCAGTAGCTTCAAACATTTCTGGTATATGAAAAACATGTTTTTCAATGGCAAAAATCAATGAATATTGTAAATGCACAAACAGTAATATCTCCACATTGCACGGTGCAATTCTGAAATTTTTAGCTTTTTCCTGTTAATCCTAGCATGATAAAGAAGATTCAAAGAGAGTGAGATGCCAGCTCCTTTCATTCAGTCAGTAGCTTCAAACATTTCTGGTATATGAAAAACATGTTTTTCAATGGCAAAAATCAATGAATATTGTAAATGCACAAACAGTAATATCTCCACATTGCAAGGTGCAATTCTGAAATTTTTTGCTTTTTCCTGCTAATCCTAGCATGATAAAGAAGATTCAAAGAGAGTGAGATGCCAGCTCCTTTCATTCAGTCAGTAGCTTCAAACATTTCTGGTATATGAAAAACATGTTTTTCAATGGCAAAAATCAATGAATATTGTAAATGCACAAACAGTAATATCTCCACATTGCAAGGTGCAATTCTGAAATTTTTTGCTTTTTCCTGCTAATCCTAGCATGATAAAGAAGATTCAAAGAGAGTGAGATGCCAGCTCCTTTCAATCAGTCAGTAGCTTCAAACATTTCTGGTATATGAAAAACATGTTTTTCAACGGCAAAAATCAATGAATATTGTAAATGCACAAACAGTAATATCTCCACATTGCACGGTGCAATTCTGAAATTTTTAGCTTTTTCCTGTTAATCCTAGCATGATAAAGAAGATTCAAAGAGAGTGAGATGCCAGCTCCTTTCATTCAGTCAGTAGCTTCAAACATTTCTGGTATATGAAAAACATGTTTTTCAATGGCAAAAATCAATGAATATTGTAAATGCACAAACAGTAATATCTCCACATTGCAAGGTGCAATTCTGAAATTGTTTGCTTTTTCCTGCTAATCCTAGCATGATAAAGATTCAGAGTGAGATGCCAGCTCCTTTCATTCAGTCAGTAGCTTCAAACATTTCTGGTATATGAAAAACGTTTTTCAGTGGCAAAAATCAATGAATATTGTAAATGCACAAACAGTAATATCTCCACATTGCAAGGTGCAATTCTGAAATTTTTTGCTTTTTCCTGCTAATCCTAGCATGATAAAGAAGATTCAAAGAGAGTGAGATGCCAGCTCCTTTCAATCAGTCAGTAGCTTCAAACATTTCTGGTATATGAAAAACATGTTTTTCAATGGCAAAAATCAATGAATATTGTAAATGCACAAACAGTAATATCTCCACATTGCACGGTGCAATTCTGAAATTTTTTGCTTTTTCCTGCTAATCCTAGCATGATAAAGAAGATTCAAAGAGAGTGAGATGCCAGCTCCTTTCATTCAGTCAGTAGCTTCAAACATTTCTGGACGTTTTTCAATGGCAAAAATCAATGAATATTGTAAATGCACAAACAGTAATATCTCCACATTGCAAGGTGCAATTCTGAAATTTTTTGCTTTTTCCTGTTAATCCTAGCATGATAAAGAAGATTCAAAGAGAGTGAGATGCCAGCTCCTTTCATTCAGTCAGTAGCTTCAAACATTTCTGGTATATGAAAAACATGTTTTTCAATGGCAAAAATCAATGAATATTGTAAATGCACAAACAGTAATATCTCCACATTGCAAGGTGCAATTCTGAAATTTTTTGCTTTATCCTGCTAATCCTAGCATGATAAAGAAGATTCAAAGAGAGTGAGATGCCAGCTCCTTTCATTCAGTCAGTAGCTTCAAACATTTCTGGTATATGAAAAACATGTTTTTCAATGGCAAAAATCAATGAATATTGTAAATGCACAAACAGTAATATCTCCACATTGCACGGTGCAATTCTGAAATTTTTAGCTTTTTCCTGTTAATCCTAGCATGATAAAGAAGATTCAAAGAGAGTGAGATGCCAGCTCCTTTCATTCAGTCAGTAGCTTCAAACATTTCTGGTATATGAAAAACATGTTTTTCAATGGCAAAAATCAATGAATATTGTAAATGCACAAACAGTAATATCTCCACATTGCAAGGTGCAATTCTGAAATTGTTTGCTTTTTCCTGCTAATCCTAGCATGATAAAGAAGATTCAGAGTGAGATGCCAGCTCCTTTCATTCAGTCAGTAGCTTCAAACATTTCTGGTATATGAAAAACATGTTTTTCAATGGCAAAAATCAATGAATATTGTAAATGCACAAACAGTAATATCTCCACATTGCAAGGTGCAATTCTGAAATTTTTTGCTTTTTCCTGCTAATCCTAGCATGATAAAGAAGATTCAAAGAGAGTGAGATGCCAGCTCCTTTCATTCAGTCAGTAGCTTCAAACATTTCTGGTATATGAAAAACATGTTTTTCAATGGCAAAAATCAATGAATATTGTAAATGCACAAACAGTAATATCTCCACATTGCACGGTGCAATTCTGAAATTTTTAGCTTTTTCCTGTTAATCCTAGCATGATAAAGAAGATTCAAAGAGAGTGAGATGCCAGCTCCTTTCATTCAGTCAGTAGCTTCAAACATTTCTGGTATATGAAAAACATGTTTTTCAATGGCAAAAATCAATGAATATTGTAAATGCACAAACAGTAATATCTCCACATTGCAAGGTGCAATTCTGAAATTTTTTGCTTTTTCCTGCTAATCCTAGCATGATAAAGAAGATTCAAAGAGAGTGAGATGCCAGCTCCTTTCATTCAGTCAGTAGCTTCAAACATTTCTGGTATATGAAAAACATGTTTTTCAATGGCAAAAATCAATGAATATTGTAAATGCACAAACAGTAATATCTCCACATTGCACGGTGTAATTCTGAAATTTTTAGCTTTTTCCTGTTAATCCTAGCATGATAAAGAAGATTCAAAGAGAGTGAGATGCCAGCTCCTTTCATTCAGTCAGTAGCTTCAAACATTTCTGGTATATGAAAAACATGTTTTTCAATGGCAAAAATCAATGAATATTGTAAATGCACAAACAGTAATATCTCCACATTGCAAGGTGCAATTCTGAAATTTTTTGCTTTTTCCTGTTAATCCTAGCATGATAAAGAAGATTCAAAGAGAGTGAGATGCCAGCTCCTTTCATTCAGTCAGTAGCTTCAAACATTTCTGGTATATGAAAAACATGTTTTTCAATGGCAAAAATCAATGAATATTGTAAATGCACAAACAGTAATATCTCCACATTGCAAGGTGCAATTCTGAAATTTTTTGCTTTTTCCTGTTAATCCTAGCATGATAAAGAAGATTCAAAGAGAGTGAGATGCCAGCTCCTTTCATTCAGTCAGTAGCTTCAAACATTTCTGGTATATGAAAAACATGTTTTTCAATGGCAAAAATCAATGAATATTGTAAATGCACAAACAGTAATATCTCCACATTGCAAGGTGCAATTCTGAAATTTTTTGCTTTTTCCTGCTAATCCTAGCATGATAAAGAAGATTCAAAGAGAGTGAGATGCCAGCTCCTTTCAATCAGTCAGTAGCTTCAAACATTTCTGGTATATGAAAAACATGTTTTTCAACGGCAAAAATCAATGAATATTGTAAATGCACAAACAGTAATATCTCCACATTGCACGGTGCAATTCTGAAATTTTTAGCTTTTTCCTGTTAATCCTAGCATGATAAAGAAGATTCAAAGAGAGTGAGATGCCAGCTCCTTTCATTCAGTCAGTAGCTTCAAACATTTCTGGTATATGAAAAACATGTTTTTCAATGGCAAAAATCAATGAATATTGTAAATACACAAACAGTAATATCTCCACATTGCAAGGTGCAATTCTGAAATTGTTTGCTTTTTCCTGCTAATCCTAGCATGATAAAGATTCAGAGTGAGATGCCAGCTCCTTTCATTCAGTCAGTAGCTTCAAACATTTCTGGTATATGAAAAACGTTTTTCAGTGGCAAAAATCAATGAATATTGTAAATGCACAAACAGTAATATCTCCACATTGCAAGGTGCAATTCTGAAATTTTTTGCTTTTTCCTGCTAATCCTAGCATGATAAAGAAGATTCAAAGAGAGTGAGATGCCAGCTCCTTTCAATCAGTCAGTAGCTTCAAACATTTCTGGTATATGAAAAACATGTTTTTCAATGGCAAAAATCAATGAATATTGTAAATGCACAAACAGTAATATCTCCACATTGCACGGTGCAATTCTGAAATTTTTTGCTTTTTCCTGCTAATCCTAGCATGATAAAGAAGATTCAAAGAGAGTGAGATGCCAGCTCCTTTCATTCAGTCAGTAGCTTCAAACATTTCTGGACGTTTTTCAATGGCAAAAATCAATGAATATTGTAAATGCACAAACAGTAATATCTCCACATTGCAAGGTGCAATTCTGAAATTTTTTGCTTTTTCCTGTTAATCCTAGCATGATAAAGAAGATTCAAAGAGAGTGAGATGCCAGCTCCTTTCATTCAGTCAGTAGCTTCAAACATTTCTGGTATATGAAAAACATGTTTTTCAATGGCAAAAATCAATGAATATTGTAAATGCACAAACAGTAATATCTCCACATTGCAAGGTGCAATTCTGAAATTTTTTGCTTTATCCTGCTAATCCTAGCATGATAAAGAAGATTCAAAGAGAGTGAGATGCCAGCTCCTTTCATTCAGTCAGTAGCTTCAAACATTTCTGGTATATGAAAAACATGTTTTTCAATGGCAAAAATCAATGAATATTGTAAATGCACAAACAGTAATATCTCCACATTGCACGGTGCAATTCTGAAATTTTTAGCTTTTTCCTGTTAATCCTAGCATGATAAAGAAGATTCAAAGAGAGTGAGATGCCAGCTCCTTTCATTCAGTCAGTAGCTTCAAACATTTCTGGTATATGAAAAACATGTTTTTCAATGGCAAAAATCAATGAATATTGTAAATGCACAAACAGTAATATCTCCACATTGCAAGGTGCAATTCTGAAATTGTTTGCTTTTTCCTGCTAATCCTAGCATGATAAAGAAGATTCAGAGTGAGATGCCAGCTCCTTTCATTCAGTCAGTAGCTTCAAACATTTCTGGTATATGAAAAACATGTTTTTCAATGGCAAAAATCAATGAATATTGTAAATGCACAAACAGTAATATCTCCACATTGCAAGGTGCAATTCTGAAATTTTTTGCTTTTTCCTGCTAATCCTAGCATGATAAAGAAGATTCAAAGAGAGTGAGATGCCAGCTCCTTTCATTCAGTCAGTAGCTTCAAACATTTCTGGACGTTTTTCAATGGCAAAAATCAATGAATATTGTAAATGCACAAACAGTAATATCTCCACATTGCAAGGTGCAATTCTGAAATTTTTTGCTTTTTCCTGCTAATCCTAGCATGATAAAGATTCAAAGAGAGTGAGATGCCAGCTCCTTTCATTCAGTCAGTAGCTTCAAACATTTCTGGTATATGAAAAACATGTTTTTCAATGGCAAAAATCAATGAATATTGTAAATGCACAAACAGTAATATCTCCACATTGCAAGGTGCAATTCTGAAATTTTTTGCTTTTTCCTGCTAATCCTAGCATGATAAAGAAGATTCAAAGAGAGTGAGATGCCAGCTCCTTTCAATCAGTCAGTAGCTTCAAACATTTCTGGTATATGAAAAACATGTTTTTCAATGGCAAAAATCAATGAATATTGTAAATGCACAAACTAATATCTCCACATTGCACGGTGCAATTCTGAAATTTTTAGCTTTTTCCTGTTAATCCTAGCATGATAAAGAAGATTCAAAGAGAGTGAGATGCCAGCTCCTTTCATTCAGTCAGTAGCTTCAAACATTTCTGGTATATGAAAAACATGTTTTTCAATGGCAAAAATCAATGAATATTGTAAATGCACAAACAGTAATATCTCCACATTGCAAGGTGCAATTCTGAAATTTTTTGCTTTTTCCTGCTAATCCTAGCATGATAAAGAAGATTCAAAGAGAGTGAGATGCCAGCTCCTTTCATTCAGTCAGTAGCTTCAAACATTTCTGGTATATGAAAAACATGTTTTTCAATGGCAAAAATCAATGAATATTGTAAATGCACAAACAGTAATATCTCCACATTGCACGGTGCAATTCTGAAATTTTTAGCTTTTTCCTGTTAATCCTAGCATGATAAAGAAGATTCAAAGAGAGTGAGATGCCAGCTCCTTTCATTCAGTCAGTAGCTTCAAACATTTCTGGTATATGAAAAACATGTTTTTCAATGGCAAAAATCAATGAATATTGTAAATGCACAAACAGTAATATCTCCACATTGCAAGGTGCAATTCTGAAATTTTTTGCTTTTTCCTGTTAATCCTAGCATGATAAAGAAGATTCAAAGAGAGTGAGATGCCAGCTCCTTTCATTCAGTCAGTAGCTTCAAACATTTCTGGTATATGAAAAACATGTTTTTCAATGGCAAAAATCAATGAATATTGTAAATGCACAAACAGTAATATCTCCACATTGCAAGGTGCAATTCTGAAATTTTTTGCTTTTTCCTGTTAATCCTAGCATGATAAAGAAGATTCAAAGAGAGTGAGATGCCAGCTCCTTTCATTCAGTCAGTAGCTTCAAACATTTCTGGTATATGAAAAACATGTTTTTCAATGGCAAAAATCAATGAATATTGTAAATGCACAAACAGTAATATCTCCACATTGCAAGGTGCAATTCTGAAATTGTTTGCTTTTTCCTGCTAATCCTAGCATGATAAAGAAGATTCAGAGTGAGATGCCAGCTCCTTTCATTCAGTCAGTAGCTTCAAACATTTCTGGTATATGAAAAACGTTTTTCAGTGGCAAAAATCAATGAATATTGTAAATGCACAAACAGTAATATCTCCACATTGCAAGGTGCAATTCTGAAATTTTTTGCTTTTTCCTGCTAATCCTAGCATGATAAAGAAGATTCAAAGAGAGTGAGATGCCAGCTCCTTTCAATCAGTCAGTAGCTTCAAACATTTCTGGTATATGAAAAACATGTTTTTCAATGGCAAAAATCAATGAATATTGTAAATGCACAAACAGTAATATCTCCACATTGCACGGTGCAATTCTGAAATTTTTTGCTTTTTCCTGCTAATCCTAGCATGATAAAGAAGATTCAAAGAGAGTGAGATGCCAGCTCCTTTCATTCAGTCAGTAGCTTCAAACATTTCTGGACGTTTTTCAATGGCAAAAATCAATGAATATTGTAAATGCACAAACAGTAATATCTCCACATTGCAAGGTGCAATTCTGAAATTTTTTGCTTTTTCCTGTTAATCCTAGCATGATAAAGAAGATTCAAAGAGAGTGAGATGCCAGCTCCTTTCATTCAGTCAGTAGCTTCAAACATTTCTGGTATATGAAAAACATGTTTTTCAATGGCAAAAATCAATGAATATTGTAAATGCACAAACAGTAATATCTCCACATTGCAAGGTGCAATTCTGAAATTTTTTGCTTTATCCTGCTAATCCTAGCATGATAAAGAAGATTCAAAGAGAGTGAGATGCCAGCTCCTTTCATTCAGTCAGTAGCTTCAAACATTTCTGGTATATGAAAAACATGTTTTTCAATGGCAAAAATCAATGAATATTGTAAATGCACAAACAGTAATATCTCCACATTGCACGGTGCAATTCTGAAATTTTTAGCTTTTTCCTGTTAATCCTAGCATGATAAAGAAGATTCAAAGAGAGTGAGATGCCAGCTCCTTTCATTCAGTCAGTAGCTTCAAACATTTCTGGTATATGAAAAACATGTTTTTCAATGGCAAAAATCAATGAATATTGTAAATGCACAAACAGTAATATCTCCACATTGCAAGGTGCAATTCTGAAATTGTTTGCTTTTTCCTGCTAATCCTAGCATGATAAAGAAGATTCAGAGTGAGATGCCAGCTCCTTTCATTCAGTCAGTAGCTTCAAACATTTCTGGTATATGAAAAACATGTTTTTCAATGGCAAAAATCAATGAATATTGTAAATGCACAAACAGTAATATCTCCACATTGCAAGGTGCAATTCTGAAATTTTTTGCTTTTTCCTGCTAATCCTAGCATGATAAAGAAGATTCAAAGAGAGTGAGATGCCAGCTCCTTTCATTCAGTCAGTAGCTTCAAACATTTCTGGACGTTTTTCAATGGCAAAAATCAATGAATATTGTAAATGCACAAACAGTAATATCTCCACATTGCAAGGTGCAATTCTGAAATTTTTTGCTTTTTCCTGCTAATCCTAGCATGATAAAGAAGATTCAAAGAGAGTGAGATGCCAGCTCCTTTCATTCAGTCAGTAGCTTCAAACATTTCTGGTATATGAAAAACATGTTTTTCAATGGCAAAAATCAATGAATATTGTAAATGCACAAACAGTAATATCTCCACATTGCACGGTGCAATTCTGAAATTTTTAGCTTTTTCCTGTTAATCCTAGCATGATAAAGAAGATTCAAAGAGAGTGAGATGCCAGCTCCTTTCATTCAGTCAGTAGCTTCAAACATTTCTGGTATATGAAAAACATGTTTTTCAATGGCAAAAATCAATGAATATTGTAAATGCACAAACAGTAATATCTCCACATTGCACGGTGCAATTCTGAAATTTTTAGCTTTTTCCTGTTAATCCTAGCATGATAAAGAAGATTCAAAGAGAGTGAGATGCCAGCTCCTTTCATTCAGTCAGTAGCTTCAAACATTTCTGGTATATGAAAAACATGTTTTTCAATGGCAAAAATCAATGAATATTGTAAATGCACAAACAGTAATATCTCCACATTGCAAGGTGCAATTCTGAAATTTTTTGCTTTTTCCTGCTAATCCTAGCATGATAAAGAAGATTCAAAGAGAGTGAGATGCCAGCTCCTTGCATTCAGTCAGTAGCTTCAAACATTTCTGGTATATGAAAAACATGTTTTTCAATGGCAAAAATCAATGAATATTGTAAATGCACAAACAGTAATATCTCCACATTGCACGGTGCAATTCTGAAATTTTTAGCTTTTTCCTGTTAATCCTAGCATGATAAAGAAGATTCAAAGAGAGTGAGATGCCAGCTCCTTTCATTCAGTCAGTAGCTTCAAACATTTCTGGACGTTTTTCAATGGCAAAAATCAATGAATATTGTAAATGCACAAACAGTAATATCTCCACATTGCAAGGTGCAATTCTGAAATTTTTTGCTTTTTCCTGTTAATCCTAGCATGATAAAGAAGATTCAAAGAGAGTGATATGCCAGCTCCTTTCATTCAGTCAGTAGCTTCAAACATTTCTGGTATATGAAAAACATGTTTTTCAATGGCAAAAATCAATGAATATTGTAAATGCACAAACAGTAATATCTCCACATTGCAAGGTGCAATTCTGAAATTTTTTGCTTTTTCCTGTTAATCCTAGCATGATAAAGAAGATTCAAAGAGAGTGAGATGCCAGCTCCTTTCATTCAGTCAGTAGCTTCAAACATTTCTGGTATATGAAAAACATGTTTTTCAATGGCAAAAATCAATGAATATTGTAAATGCACAAACAGTAATATCTCCACATTGCAAGGTGCAATTCTGAAATTTTTTGCTTTTTCCTGCTAATCCTAGCATGATAAAGAAGATTCAAAGAGAGTGAGATGCCAGCTCCTTTCAATCAGTCAGTAGCTTCAAACATTTCTGGTATATGAAAAACATGTTTTTCAATGGCAAAAATCAATGAATATTGTAAATGCACAAACAGTAATATCTCCACATTGCACGGTGCAATTCTGAAATTTTTTGCTTTTTCCTGCTAATCCTAGCATGATAAAGAAGATTCAAAGAGAGTGAGATGCCAGCTCCTTTCATTCAGTCAGTAGCTTCAAACATTTCTGGACGTTTTTCAATGGCAAAAATCAATGAATATTGTAAATGCACAAACAGTAATATCTTCACATTGCAAGGTGCAATTCTGAAATTTTTTGCTTTTTCCTGTTAATCCTAGCATGATAAAGAAGATTCAAAGAGAGTGAGATGCCAGCTCCTTTCATTCAGTCAGTAGCTTCAAACATTTCTGGTATATGAAAAACATGTTTTTCAATGGCAAAAATCAATGAATATTGTAAATGCACAAACAGTAATATCTCCACATTGCAAGGTGCAATTCTGAAATTTTTTGCTTTATCCTGCTAATCCTAGCATGATAA
Source organism: Phyllobates terribilis (assembly GCF_046119375.1). Lineage (NCBI taxonomy): Eukaryota > Metazoa > Chordata > Amphibia > Anura > Dendrobatidae > Phyllobates > Phyllobates terribilis. The sequence continues at coordinate 21,545 of NW_027364451.1, read as the reverse complement.
AGAAGATTCAAAGAGAGTGAGATGCCAGCTCCTTTCATTCAGTCAGTAGCTTCAAACATTTCTGGTATATGAAAAACATGTTTTTCAATGGCAAAAATCAATGAATATTGTAAATGCACAAACAGTAATATCTCCACATTGCAAGGTGCAATTCTGAAATTTTTTGCTTTTTCCTGCTAATCCTAGCATGATAAAGAAGATTCAAAGAGAGTGAGATGCCAGCTCCTTTCATTCAGTCAGTAGCTTCAAACATTTCTGGTATATGAAAAACATGTTTTTCAATGGCAAAAATCAATGAATATTGTAAATGCACAAACAGTAATATCTCCACATTGCACGGTGCAATTCTGAAATTTTTAGCTTTTTCCTGTTAATCCTAGCATGATAAAGAAGATTCAAAGAGAGTGAGATGCCAGCTCCTTTCATTCAGTCAGTAGCTTCAAACATTTCTGGTATATGAAAAACATGTTTTTCAATGGCAAAAATCAATGAATATTGTAAATGCACAAACAGTAATATCTCCACATTGCAAGGTGCAATTCTGAAATTTTTTGCTTTTTCCTGCTAATCCTAGCATGATAAAGAAGATTCAAAGAGAGTGAGATGCCAGCTCCTTTCATTCAGTCAGTAGCTTCAAACATTTCTGGTATATGAAAAACATGTTTTTCAATGGCAAAAATCAATGAATATTGTAAATGCACAAACAGTAATATCTCCACATTGCACGGTGTAATTCTGAAATTTTTAGCTTTTTCCTGTTAATCCTAGCATGATAAAGAAGATTCAAAGAGAGTGAGATGCCAGCTCCTTTCATTCAGTCAGTAGCTTCAAACATTTCTGGTATATGAAAAACATGTTTTTCAATGGCAAAAATCAATGAATATTGTAAATGCACAAACAGTAATATCTCCACATTGCAAGGTGCAATTCTGAAATTTTTTGCTTTTTCCTGTTAATCCTAGCATGATAAAGAAGATTCAAAGAGAGTGAGATGCCAGCTCCTTTCATTCAGTCAGTAGCTTCAAACATTTCTGGTATATGAAAAACATGTTTTTCAATGGCAAAAATCAATGAATATTGTAAATGCACAAACAGTAATATCTCCACATTGCAAGGTGCAATTCTGAAATTTTTTGCTTTTTCCTGTTAATCCTAGCATGATAAAGAAGATTCAAAGAGAGTGAGATGCCAGCTCCTTTCATTCAGTCAGTAGCTTCAAACATTTCTGGACGTTTTTCAATGGCAAAAATCAATGAATATTGTAAATGCACAAACAGTAATATCTCCACATTGCAAGGTGCAATTCTGAAATTTTTTGCTTTTTCCTGCTAATCCTAGCATGATAAAGAAGATTCAAAGAGAGTGAGATGCCAGCTCCTTTCATTCAGTCAGTAGCTTCAAACATTTCTGGTATATGAAAAACATGTTTTTCAATGGCAAAAATCAATGAATATTGTAAATGCACAAACAGTAATATCTCCACATTGCACGGTGCAATTCTGAAATTTTTAGCTTTTTCCTGTTAATCCTAGCATGATAAAGAAGATTCAAAGAGAGTGAGATGCCAGCTCCTTTCATTCAGTCAGTAGCTTCAAACATTTCTGGTATATGAAAAACATGTTTTTCAATGGCAAAAATCAATGAATATTGTAAATGCACAAACAGTAATATCTCCACATTGCACGGTGCAATTCTGAAATTTTTAGCTTTTTCCTGTTAATCCTAGCATGATAAAGAAGATTCAAAGAGAGTGAGATGCCAGCTCCTTTCATTCAGTCAGTAGCTTCAAACATTTCTGGTATATGAAAAACATGTTTTTCAATGGCAAAAATCAATGAATATTGTAAATGCACAAACAGTAATATCTCCACATTGCAAGGTGCAATTCTGAAATTTTTTGCTTTTTCCTGCTAATCCTAGCATGATAAAGAAGATTCAAAGAGAGTGAGATGCCAGCTCCTTGCATTCAGTCAGTAGCTTCAAACATTTCTGGTATATGAAAAACATGTTTTTCAATGGCAAAAATCAATGAATATTGTAAATGCACAAACAGTAATATCTCCACATTGCACGGTGCAATTCTGAAATTTTTAGCTTTTTCCTGTTAATCCTAGCATGATAAAGAAGATTCAAAGAGAGTGAGATGCCAGCTCCTTTCATTCAGTCAGTAGCTTCAAACATTTCTGGACGTTTTTCAATGGCAAAAATCAATGAATATTGTAAATGCACAAACAGTAATATCTCCACATTGCAAGGTGCAATTCTGAAATTTTTTGCTTTTTCCTGTTAATCCTAGCATGATAAAGAAGATTCAAAGAGAGTGATATGCCAGCTCCTTTCATTCAGTCAGTAGCTTCAAACATTTCTGGTATATGAAAAACATGTTTTTCAATGGCAAAAATCAATGAATATTGTAAATGCACAAACAGTAATATCTCCACATTGCAAGGTGCAATTCTGAAATTTTTTGCTTTTTCCTGTTAATCCTAGCATGATAAAGAAGATTCAAAGAGAGTGAGATGCCAGCTCCTTTCATTCAGTCAGTAGCTTCAAACATTTCTGGTATATGAAAAACATGTTTTTCAATGGCAAAAATCAATGAATATTGTAAATGCACAAACAGTAATATCTCCACATTGCAAGGTGCAATTCTGAAATTTTTTGCTTTTTCCTGCTAATCCTAGCATGATAAAGAAGATTCAAAGAGAGTGAGATGCCAGCTCCTTTCAATCAGTCAGTAGCTTCAAACATTTCTGGTATATGAAAAACGTTTTTCAATGGCAAAAATCAATGAATATTGTAAATGCACAAACAGTAATATCTCCACATTGCACGGTGCAATTCTGAAATTTTTTGCTTTTTCCTGCTAATCCTAGCATGATAAAGAAGATTCAAAGAGAGTGAGATGCCAGCTCCTTTCATTCAGTCAGTAGCTTCAAACATTTCTGGACGTTTTTCAATGGCAAAAATCAATGAATATTGTAAATGCACAAACAGTAATATCTTCACATTGCAAGGTGCAATTCTGAAATTTTTTGCTTTTTCCTGTTAATCCTAGCATGATAAAGAAGATTCAAAGAGAGTGAGATGCCAGCTCCTTTCATTCAGTCAGTAGCTTCAAACATTTCTGGTATATGAAAAACATGTTTTTCAATGGCAAAAATCAATGAATATTGTAAATGCACAAACAGTAATATCTCCACATTGCAAGGTGCAATTCTGAAATTTTTTGCTTTATCCTGCTAATCCTAGCATGATAAAGAAGATTCAAAGAGAGTGAGATGCCAGCTCCTTTCATTCAGTCAGTAGCTTCAAACATTTCTGGTATATGAAAAACATGTTTTTCAATGGCAAAAATCAATGAATATTGTAAATGCACAAACAGTAATATCTCCACATTGCAAGGTGCAATTCTGAAATTTTTTGCTTTTTCCTGCTAATCCTAGCATGATAAAGAAGATTCAAAGAGAGTGAGATGCCAGCTCCTTTCATTCAGTCAGTAGCTTCAAACATTTCTGGTATATGAAAAACATGTTTTTCAATGGCAAAAATCAATGAATATTGTAAATGCACAAACAGTAATATCTCCACATTGCACGGTGCAATTCTGAAATTTTTAGCTTTTTCCTGTTAATCCTAGCATGATAAAGAAGATTCAAAGAGAGTGAGATGCCAGCTCCTTTCATTCAGTCAGTAGCTTCAAACATTTCTGGTATATGAAAAACATGTTTTTCAATGGCAAAAATCAATGAATATTGTAAATGCACAAACAGTAATATCTCCACATTGCAAGGTGCAATTCTGAAATTTTTTGCTTTTTCCTGCTAATCCTAGCATGATAAAGAAGATTCAAAGAGAGTGAGATGCCAGCTCCTTTCATTCAGTCAGTAGCTTCAAACATTTCTGGTATATGAAAAACATGTTTTTCAATGGCAAAAATCAATGAATATTGTAAATGCACAAACAGTAATATCTCCACATTGCACGGTGTAATTCTGAAATTTTTAGCTTTTTCCTGTTAATCCTAGCATGATAAAGAAGATTCAAAGAGAGTGAGATGCCAGCTCCTTTCATTCAGTCAGTAGCTTCAAACATTTCTGGTATATGAAAAACATGTTTTTCAATGGCAAAAATCAATGAATATTGTAAATGCACAAACAGTAATATCTCCACATTGCAAGGTGCAATTCTGAAATTTTTTGCTTTTTCCTGTTAATCCTAGCATGATAAAGAAGATTCAAAGAGAGTGAGATGCCAGCTCCTTTCATTCAGTCAGTAGCTTCAAACATTTCTGGTATATGAAAAACATGTTTTTCAATGGCAAAAATCAATGAATATTGTAAATGCACAAACAGTAATATCTCCACATTGCAAGGTGCAATTCTGAAATTTTTTGCTTTTTCCTGTTAATCCTAGCATGATAAAGAAGATTCAAAGAGAGTGAGATGCCAGCTCCTTTCATTCAGTCAGTAGCTTCAAACATTTCTGGTATATGAAAAACATGTTTTTCAATGGCAAAAATCAATGAATATTGTAAATGCACAAACAGTAATATCTCCACATTGCAAGGTGCAATTCTGAAATTTTTTGCTTTTTCCTGCTAATCCTAGCATGATAAAGAAGATTCAAAGAGAGTGAGATGCCAGCTCCTTTCAATCAGTCAGTAGCTTCAAACATTTCTGGTATATGAAAAACATGTTTTTCAACGGCAAAAATCAATGAATATTGTAAATGCACAAACAGTAATATCTCCACATTGCACGGTGCAATTCTGAAATTTTTAGCTTTTTCCTGTTAATCCTAGCATGATAAAGAAGATTCAAAGAGAGTGAGATGCCAGCTCCTTTCATTCAGTCAGTAGCTTCAAACATTTCTGGTATATGAAAAACATGTTTTTCAATGGCAAAAATCAATGAATATTGTAAATGCACAAACAGTAATATCTCCACATTGCAAGGTGCAATTCTGAAATTGTTTGCTTTTTCCTGCTAATCGTAGCATGATAAAGATTCAGAGTGAGATGCCAGCTCCTTTCATTCAGTCAGTAGCTTCAAACATTTCTGGTATATGAAAAACGTTTTTCAGTGGCAAAAATCAATGAATATTGTAAATGCACAAACAGTAATATCTCCACATTGCAAGGTGCAATTCTGAAATTTTTTGCTTTTTCCTGCTAATCCTAGCATGATAAAGAAGATTCAAAGAGAGTGAGATGCCAGCTCCTTTCAATCAGTCAGTAGCTTCAAACATTTCTGGTATATGAAAAACATGTTTTTCAATGGCAAAAATCAATGAATATTGTAAATGCACAAACAGTAATATCTCCACATTGCACGGTGCAATTCTGAAATTTTTTGCTTTTTCCTGCTAATCCTAGCATGATAAAGAAGATTCAAAGAGAGTGAGATGCCAGCTCCTTTCATTCAGTCAGTAGCTTCAAACATTTCTGGACGTTTTTCAATGGCAAAAATCAATGAATATTGTAAATGCACAAACAGTAATATCTCCACATTGCAAGGTGCAATTCTGAAATTTTTTGCTTTTTCCTGTTAATCCTAGCATGATAAAGAAGATTCAAAGAGAGTGAGATGCCAGCTCCTTTCATTCAGTCAGTAGCTTCAAACATTTCTGGTATATGAAAAACATGTTTTTCAATGGCAAAAATCAATGAATATTGTAAATGCACAAACAGTAATATCTCCACATTGCAAGGTGCAATTCTGAAATTTTTTGCTTTATCCTGCTAATCCTAGCATGATAAAGAAGATTCAAAGAGAGTGAGATGCCAGCTCCTTTCATTCAGTCAGTAGCTTCAAACATTTCTGGTATATGAAAAACATGTTTTTCAATGGCAAAAATCAATGAATATTGTAAATGCACAAACAGTAATATCTCCACATTGCACGGTGCAATTCTGAAATTTTTAGCTTTTTCCTGTTAATCCTAGCATGATAAAGAAGATTCAAAGAGAGTGAGATGCCAGCTCCTTTCATTCAGTCAGTAGCTTCAAACATTTCTGGTATATGAAAAACATGTTTTTCAATGGCAAAAATCAATGAATATTGTAAATGCACAAACAGTAATATCTCCACATTGCAAGGTGCAATTCTGAAATTGTTTGCTTTTTCCTGCTAATCCTAGCATGATAAAGAAGATTCAGAGTGAGATGCCAGCTCCTTTCATTCAGTCAGTAGCTTCAAACATTTCTGGTATATGAAAAACATGTTTTTCAATGGCAAAAATCAATGAATATTGTAAATGCACAAACAGTAATATCTCCACATTGCAAGGTGCAATTCTGAAATTTTTTGCTTTTTCCTGCTAATCCTAGCATGATAAAGAAGATTCAAAGAGAGTGAGATGCCAGCTCCTTTCATTCAGTCAGTAGCTTCAAACATTTCTGGACGTTTTTCAATGGCAAAAATCAATGAATATTGTAAATGCACAAACAGTAATATCTCCACATTGCAAGGTGCAATTCTGAAATTTTTTGCTTTTTCCTGCTAATCCTAGCATGATAAAGATTCAAAGAGAGTGAGATGCCAGCTCCTTTCATTCAGTCAGTAGCTTCAAACATTTCTGGTATATGAAAAACATGTTTTTCAATGGCAAAAATCAATGAATATTGTAAATGCACAAACAGTAATATCTCCACATTGCAAGGTGCAATTCTGAAATTTTTTGCTTTTTCCTGCTAATCCTAGCATGATAAAGAAGATTCAAAGAGAGTGAGATGCCAGCTCCTTTCAATCAGTCAGTAGCTTCAAACATTTCTGGTATATGAAAAACATGTTTTTCAATGGCAAAAATCAATGAATATTGTAAATGCACAAACTAATATCTCCACATTGCACGGTGCAATTCTGAAATTTTTAGCTTTTTCCTGTTAATCCTAGCATGATAAAGAAGATTCAAAGAGAGTGAGATGCCAGCTCCTTTCATTCAGTCAGTAGCTTCAAACATTTCTGGTATATGAAAAACATGTTTTTCAATGGCAAAAATCAATGAATATTGTAAATGCACAAACAGTAATATCTCCACATTGCAAGGTGCAATTCTGAAATTTTTTGCTTTTTCCTGCTAATCCTAGCATGATAAAGAAGATTCAAAGAGAGTGAGATGCCAGCTCCTTTCATTCAGTCAGTAGCTTCAAACATTTCTGGTATATGAAAAACATGTTTTTCAATGGCAAAAATCAATGAATATTGTAAATGCACAAACAGTAATATCTCCACATTGCACGGTGCAATTCTGAAATTTTTAGCTTTTTCCTGTTAATCCTAGCATGATAAAGAAGATTCAAAGAGAGTGAGATGCCAGCTCCTTTCATTCAGTCAGTAGCTTCAAACATTTCTGGTATATGAAAAACATGTTTTTCAATGGCAAAAATCAATGAATATTGTAAATGCACAAACAGTAATATCTCCACATTGCAAGGTGCAATTCTGAAATTTTTTGCTTTTTCCTGTTAATCCTAGCATGATAAAGAAGATTCAAAGAGAGTGAGATGCCAGCTCCTTTCATTCAGTCAGTAGCTTCAAACATTTCTGGTATATGAAAAACATGTTTTTCAATGGCAAAAATCAATGAATATTGTAAATGCACAAACAGTAATATCTCCACATTGCAAGGTGCAATTCTGAAATTTTTTGCTTTTTCCTGTTAATCCTAGCATGATAAAGAAGATTCAAAGAGAGTGAGATGCCAGCTCCTTTCATTCAGTCAGTAGCTTCAAACATTTCTGGTATATGAAAAACATGTTTTTCAATGGCAAAAATCAATGAATATTGTAAATGCACAAACAGTAATATCTCCACATTGCAAGGTGCAATTCTGAAATTTTTTGCTTTTTCCTGCTAATCCTAGCATGATAAAGAAGATTCAAAGAGAGTGAGATGCCAGCTCCTTTCAATCAGTCAGTAGCTTCAAACATTTCTGGTATATGAAAAACATGTTTTTCAACGGCAAAAATCAATGAATATTGTAAATGCACAAACAGTAATATCTCCACATTGCACGGTGCAATTCTGAAATTTTTAGCTTTTTCCTGTTAATCCTAGCATGATAAAGAAGATTCAAAGAGAGTGAGATGCCAGCTCCTTTCATTCAGTCAGTAGCTTCAAACATTTCTGGTATATGAAAAACATGTTTTTCAATGGCAAAAATCAATGAATATTGTAAATGCACAAACAGTAATATCTCCACATTGCAAGGTGCAATTCTGAAATTGTTTGCTTTTTCCTGCTAATCCTAGCATGATAAAGATTCAGAGTGAGATGCCAGCTCCTTTCATTCAGTCAGTAGCTTCAAACATTTCTGGTATATGAAAAACGTTTTTCAGTGGCAAAAATCAATGAATATTGTAAATGCACAAACAGTAATATCTCCACATTGCAAGGTGCAATTCTGAAATTTTTTGCTTTTTCCTGCTAATCCTAGCATGATAAAGAAGATTCAAAGAGAGTGAGATGCCAGCTCCTTTCAGTCAGTAGCTTCAAACATTTCTGGTATATGAAAAACATGTTTTTCAATGGCAAAAATCAATGAATATTGTAAATGCACAAACAGTAATATCTCCACATTGCACGGTGCAATTCTGAAATTTTTTGCTTTTTCCTGCTAATCCTAGCATGATAAAGAAGATTCAAAGAGAGTGAGATGCCAGCTCCTTTCATTCAGTCAGTAGCTTCAAACATTTCTGGACGTTTTTCAATGGCAAAAATCAATGAATATTGTAAATGCACAAACAGTAATATCTCCACATTGCAAGGTGCAATTCTGAAATTTTTTGCTTTTTCCTGTTAATTCTAGCATGATAAAGAAGATTCAAAGAGAGTGAGATGCCAGCTCCTTTCATTCAGTCAGTAGCTTCAAACATTTCTGGTATATGAAAAACATGTTTTTCAATGGCAAAAATCAATGAATATTGTAAATGCACAAACAGTAATATCTCCACATTGCAAGGTGCAATTCTGAAATTTTTTGCTTTATCCTGCTAATCCTAGCATGATAAAGAAGATTCAAAGAGAGTGAGATGCCAGCTCCTTTCATTCAGTCAGTAGCTTCAAACATTTCTGGTATATGAAAAACATGTTTTTCAATGGCAAAAATCAATGAATTTTGTAAATGCACAAACAGTAATATCTCCACATTGCACGGTGCAATTCTGAAATTTTTAGCTTTTTCCTGTTAATCCTAGCATGATAAAGAAGATTCAAAGAGAGTGAGATGCCAGCTCCTTTCATTCAGTCAGTAGCTTCAAACATTTCTGGTATATGAAAAACATGTTTTTCAATGGCAAAAATCAATGAATATTGTAAATGCACAAACAGTAATATCTCCACATTGCAAGGTGCAATTCTGAAATTGTTTGCTTTTTCCTGCTAATCCTAGCATGATAAAGAAGATTCAGAGTGAGATGCCAGCTCCTTTCATTCAGTCAGTAGCTTCAAACATTTCTGGTATATGAAAAACATGTTTTTCAATGGCAAAAATCAATGAATATTGTAAATGCACAAACAGTAATATCTCCACATTGCAAGGTGCAATTCTGAAATTTTTTGCTTTTTCCTGCTAATCCTAGCATGATAAAGAAGATTCAAAGAGAGTGAGATGCCAGCTCCTTTCATTCAGTCAGTAGCTTCAAACATTTCTGGTATATGAAAAACATGTTTTTCAATGGCAAAAATCAATGAATATTGTAAATGCACAAACAGTAATATCTCCACATTGCACGGTGCAATTCTGAAATTTTTAGCTTTTTCCTGTTAATCCTAGCATGATAAAGAAGATTCAAAGAGAGTGAGATGCCAGCTCCTTTCATTCAGTCAGTAGCTTCAAACATTTCTGGTATATGAAAAACATGTTTTTCAATGGCAAAAATCAATGAATATTGTAAATGCACAAACAGTAATATCTCCACATTGCAAGGTGCAATTCTGAAATTTTTTGCTTTTTCCTGCTAATCCTAGCATGATAAAGAAGATTCAAAGAGAGTGAGATGCCAGCTCCTTTCATTCAGTCAGTAGCTTCAAACATTTCTGGTATATGAAAAACATGTTTTTCAATGGCAAAAATCAATGAATATTGTAAATGCACAAACAGTAATATCTCCACATTGCACGGTGTAATTCTGAAATTTTTAGCTTTTTCCTGTTAATCCTAGCATGATAAAGAAGATTCAAAGAGAGTGAGATGCCAGCTCCTTTCATTCAGTCAGTAGCTTCAAACATTTCTGGTATATGAAAAACATGTTTTTCAATGGCAAAAATCAATGAATATTGTAAATGCACAAACAGTAATATCTCCACATTGCAAGGTGCAATTCTGAAATTTTTTGCTTTTTCCTGTTAATCCTAGCATGATAAAGAAGATTCAAAGAGAGTGAGATGCCAGCTCCTTTCATTCAGTCAGTAGCTTCAAACATTTCTGGTATATGAAAAACATGTTTTTCAATGGCAAAAATCAATGAATATTGTAAATGCACAAACAGTAATATCTCCACATTGCAAGGTGCAATTCTGAAATTTTTTGCTTTTTCCTGTTAATCCTAGCATGATAAAGAAGATTCAAAGAGAGTGAGATGCCAGCTCCTTTCATTCAGTCAGTAGCTTCAAACATTTCTGGTATATGAAAAACATGTTTTTCAATGGCAAAAATCAATGAATATTGTAAATGCACAAACAGTAATATCTCCACATTGCAAGGTGCAATTCTGAAATTTTTTGCTTTTTCCTGCTAATCCTAGCATGATAAAGAAGATTCAAAGAGAGTGAGATGCCAGCTCCTTTCAATCAGTCAGTAGCTTCAAACATTTCTGGTATATGAAAAACATGTTTTTCAACGGCAAAAATCAATGAATATTGTAAATGCACAAACAGTAATATCTCCACATTGCACGGTGCAATTCTGAAATTTTTAGCTTTTTCCTGTTAATCCTAGCATGATAAAGAAGATTCAAAGAGAGTGAGATGCCAGCTCCTTTCATTCAGTCAGTAGCTTCAAACATTTCTGGTATATGAAAAACATGTTTTTCAAAGGCAAAAATCAATGAATATTGTAAATGCACAAACAGTAATATCTCCACATTGCAAGGTGCAATTCTGAAATTGTTTGCTTTTTCCTGCTAATCCTAGCATGATAAAGATTCAGAGTGAGATGCCAGCTCCTTTCATTCAGTCAGTAGCTTCAAACATTTCTGGTATATGAAAAACGTTTTTCAGTGGCAAAAATCAATGAATATTGTAAATGCACAAACAGTAATATCTCCACATTGCAAGGTGCAATTCTGAAATTTTTTGCTTTTTCCTGCTAATCCTAGCATGATAAAGAAGATTCAAAGAGAGTGAGATGCCAGCTCCTTTCAATCAGTCAGTAGCTTCAAACATTTCTGGTATATGAAAAACGTTTTTCAATGGCAAAAATCAATGAATATTGTAAATGCACAAACAGTAATATCTCCACATTGCACGGTGCAATTCTGAAATTTTTTGCTTTTTCCTGTTAATCCTAGCATGATAAAGAAGATTCAAAGAGAGTGAGATGCCAGCTCCTTTCATTCAGTCAGTAGCTTCAAACATTTCTGGTATATGAAAAACATGTTTTTCAATGGCAAAAATCAATGAATATTGTAAATGCACAAACAGTAATATCTCCACATTGCAAGGTGCAATTCTGAAATTTTTTGCTTTTTCCTGTTAATCCTAGCATGATAAAGAAGATTCAAAGAGAGTGAGATGCCAGCTCCTTTCATTCAGTCAGTAGCTTCAAACATTTCTGGTATATGAAAAACATGTTTTTCAATGGCAAAAATCAATGAATATTGTAAATGCACAAACAGTAATATCTCCACATTGCAAGGTGCAATTCTGAAATTTTTTGCTTTTTCCTGCTAATCCTAGCATGATAAAGAAGATTCAAAGAGAGTGAGATGCCAGCTCCTTTCAATCAGTCAGTAGCTTCAAACATTTCTGGTATATGAAAAACATGTTTTTCAACGGCAAAAATCAATGAATATTGTAAATGCACAAACAGTAATATCTCCACATTGCACGGTGCAATTCTGAAATTTTTAGCTTTTTCCTGTTAATCCTAGCATGATAAAGAAGATTCAAAGAGAGTGAGATGCCAGCTCCTTTCATTCAGTCAGTAGCTTCAAACATTTCTGGTATATGAAAAACATGTTTTTCAATGGCAAAAATCAATGAATATTGTAAATGCACAAACAGTAATATCTCCACATTGCAAGGTGCAATTCTGAAATTGTTTGCTTTTTCCTGCTAATCCTAGCATGATAAAGATTCAGAGTGAGATGCCAGCTCCTTTCATTCAGTCAGTAGCTTCAAACATTTCTGGTATATGAAAAACGTTTTTCAGTGGCAAAAATCAATGAATATTGTAAATGCACAAACAGTAATATCTCCACATTGCAAGGTGCAATTCTGAAATTTTTTGCTTTTTCCTGCTAATCCTAGCATGATAAAGAAGATTCAAAGAGAGTGAGATGCCAGCTCCTTTCAATCAGTCAGTAGCTTCAAACATTTCTGGTATATGAAAAACATGTTTTTCAATGGCAAAAATCAATGAATATTGTAAATGCACAAACAGTAATATCTCCACATTGCACGGTGCAATTCTGAAATTTTTTGCTTTTTCCTGCTAATCCTAGCATGATAAAGAAGATTCAAAGAGAGTGAGATGCCAGCTCCTTTCATTCAGTCAGTAGCTTCAAACATTTCTGGACGTTTTTCAATGGCAAAAATCAATGAATATTGTAAATGCACAAACAGTAATATCTCCACATTGCAAGGTGCAATTCTGAAATTTTTTGCTTTTTCCTGTTAATCCTAGCATGATAAAGAAGATTCAAAGAGAGTGAGATGCCAGCTCCTTTCATTCAGTCAGTAGCTTCAAACATTTCTGGTATATGAAAAACATGTTTTTCAATGGCAAAAATCAATGAATATTGTAAATGCACAAACAGTAATATCTCCACATTGCAAGGTGCAATTCTGAAATTTTTTGCTTTATCCTGCTAATCCTAGCATGATAAAGAAGATTCAAAGAGAGTGAGATGCCAGCTCCTTTCATTCAGTCAGTAGCTTCAAACATTTCTGGTATATGAAAAACATGTTTTTCAATGGCAAAAATCAATGAATATTGTAAATGCACAAACAGTAATATCTCCACATTGCACGGTGCAATTCTGAAATTTTTAGCTTTTTCCTGTTAATCCTAGCATGATAAAGAAGATTCAAAGAGAGTGAGATGCCAGCTCCTTTCATTCAGTCAGTAGCTTCAAACATTTCTGGTATATGAAAAACATGTTTTTCAATGGCAAAAATCAATGAATATTGTAAATGCACAAACAGTAATATCTCCACATTGCAAGGTGCAATTCTGAAATTGTTTGCTTTTTCCTGCTAATCCTAGCATGATAAAGAAGATTCAGAGTGAGATGCCAGCTCCTTTCATTCAGTCAGTAGCTTCAAACATTTCTGGTATATGAAAAACATGTTTTTCAATGGCAAAAATCAATGAATATTGTAAATGCACAAACAGTAATATCTCCACATTGCAAGGTGCAATTCTGAAATTTTTTGCTTTTTCCTGCTAATCCTAGCATGATAAAGAAGATTCAAAGAGAGTGAGATGCCAGCTCCTTTCATTCAGTCAGTAGCTTCAAACATTTCTGGACGTTTTTCAATGGCAAAAATCAATGAATATTGTAAATGCACAAACAGTAATATCTCCACATTGCAAGGTGCAATTCTGAAATTTTTTGCTTTTTCCTGCTAATCCTAGCATGATAAAGATTCAAAGAGAGTGAGATGCCAGCTCCTTTCATTCAGTCAGTAGCTTCAAACATTTCTGGTATATGAAAAACATGTTTTTCAATGGCAAAAATCAATGAATATTGTAAATGCACAAACAGTAATATCTCCACATTGCAAGGTGCAATTCTGAAATTTTTTGCTTTTTCCTGCTAATCCTAGCATGATAAAGAAGATTCAAAGAGAGTGAGATGCCAGCTCCTTTCAATCAGTCAGTAGCTTCAAACATTTCTGGTATATGAAAAACATGTTTTTCAATGGCAAAAATCAATGAATATTGTAAATGCACAAACTAATATCTCCACATTGCACGGTGCAATTCTGAAATTTTTAGCTTTTTCCTGTTAATCCTAGCATGATAAAGAAGATTCAAAGAGAGTGAGATGCCAGCTCCTTTCATTCAGTCAGTAGCTTCAAACATTTCTGGTATATGAAAAACATGTTTTTCAATGGCAAAAATCAATGAATATTGTAAATGCACAAACAGTAATATCTCCACATTGCAAGGTGCAATTCTGAAATTTTTTGCTTTTTCCTGCTAATCCTAGCATGATAAAGAAGATTCAAAGAGAGTGAGATGCCAGCTCCTTTCATTCAGTCAGTAGCTTCAAACATTTCTGGTATATGAAAAACATGTTTTTCAATGGCAAAAATCAATGAATATTGTAAATGCACAAACAGTAATATCTCCACATTGCACGGTGCAATTCTGAAATTTTTAGCTTTTTCCTGTTAATCCTAGCATGATAAAGAAGATTCAAAGAGAGTGAGATGCCAGCTCCTTTCATTCAGTCAGTAGCTTCAAACATTTCTGGTATATGAAAAACATGTTTTTCAATGGCAAAAATCAATGAATATTGTAAATGCACAAACAGTAATATCTCCACATTGCAAGGTGCAATTCTGAAATTTTTTGCTTTTTCCTGTTAATCCTAGCATGATAAAGAAGATTCAAAGAGAGTGAGATGCCAGCTCCTTTCATTCAGTCAGTAGCTTCAAACATTTCTGGTATATGAAAAACATGTTTTTCAATGGCAAAAATCAATGAATATTGTAAATGCACAAACAGTAATATCTCCACATTGCAAGGTGCAATTCTGAAATTTTTTGCTTTTTCCTGTTAATCCTAGCATGATAAAGAAGATTCAAAGAGAGTGAGATGCCAGCTCCTTTCATTCAGTCAGTAGCTTCAAACATTTCTGGTATATGAAAAACATGTTTTTCAATGGCAAAAATCAATGAATATTGTAAATGCACAAACAGTAATATCTCCACATTGCAAGGTGCAATTCTGAAATTTTTTGCTTTTTCCTGCTAATCCTAGCATGATAAAGAAGATTCAAAGAGAGTGAGATGCCAGCTCCTTTCAATCAGTCAGTAGCTTCAAACATTTCTGGTATATGAAAAACATGTTTTTCAACGGCAAAAATCAATGAATATTGTAAATGCACAAACAGTAATATCTCCACATTGCACGGTGCAATTCTGAAATTTTTAGCTTTTTCCTGTTAATCCTAGCATGATAAAGAAGATTCAAAGAGAGTGAGATGCCAGCTCCTTTCATTCAGTCAGTAGCTTCAAACATTTCTGGTATATGAAAAACATGTTTTTCAATGGCAAAAATCAATGAATATTGTAAATGCACAAACAGTAATATCTCCACATTGCAAGGTGCAATTCTGAAATTGTTTGCTTTTTCCTGCTAATCCTAGCATGATAAAGAAGATTCAGAGTGAGATGCCAGCTCCTTTCATTCAGTCAGTAGCTTCAAACATTTCTGGTATATGAAAAACGTTTTTCAGTGGCAAAAATCAATGAATATTGTAAATGCACAAACAGTAATATCTCCACATTGCAAGGTGCAATTCTGAAATTTTTTGCTTTTTCCTGCTAATCCTAGCATGATAAAGAAGATTCAAAGAGAGTGAGATGCCAGCTCCTTTCATTCAGTCAGTAGCTTCAAACATTTCTGGTATATGAAAAACATGTTTTTCAATGGCAAAAATCAATGAATATTGTAAATGCACAAACAGTAATATCTCCACATTGCAAGGTGCAATTCTGAAATTTTTTGCTTTTTCCTGCTAATCCTAGCATGATAAAGAAGATTCAAAGAGAGTGAGATGCCAGCTCCTTTCATTCAGTCAGTAGCTTCAAACATTTCTGGACGTTTTTCAATGGCAAAAATCAATGAATATTGTAAATGCACAAACAGTAATATCTCCACATTGCAAGGTGCAATTCTGAAATTTTTTGCTTTTTCCTGCTAATCCTAGCATGATAAAGATTCAAAGAGAGTGAGATGCCAGCTCCTTTCATTCAGTCAGTAGCTTCAAACATTTCTGGTATATGAAAAACATGTTTTTCAATGGCAAAAATCAATGAATATTGTAAATGCACAAACAGTAATATCTCCACATTGCAAGGTGCAATTCTGAAATTTTTTGCTTTTTCCTGCTAATCCTAGCATGATAAAGAAGATTCAAAGAGAGTGAGATGCCAGCTCCTTTCAATCAGTCAGTAGCTTCAAACATTTCTGGTATATGAAAAACATGTTTTTCAATGGCAAAAATCAATGAATATTGTAAATGCACAAACTAATATCTCCACATTGCACGGTGCAATTCTGAAATTTTTAGCTTTTTCCTGTTAATCCTAGCATGATAAAGAAGATTCAAAGAGAGTGAGATGCCAGCTCCTTTCATTCAGTCAGTAGCTTCAAACATTTCTGGTATATGAAAAACATGTTTTTCAATGGCAAAAATCAATGAATATTGTAAATGCACAAACAGTAATATCTCCACATTGCAAGGTGCAATTCTGAAATTTTTTGCTTTTTCCTGCTAATCCTAGCATGATAAAGAAGATTCAAAGAGAGTGAGATGCCAGCTCCTTTCATTCAGTCAGTAGCTTCAAACATTTCTGGTATATGAAAAACATGTTTTTCAATGGCAAAAATCAATGAATATTGTAAATGCACAAACAGTAATATCTCCACATTGCACGGTGCAATTCTGAAATTTTTAGCTTTTTCCTGTTAATCCTAGCATGATAAAGAAGATTCAAAGAGAGTGAGATGCCAGCTCCTTTCATTCAGTCAGTAGCTTCAAACATTTCTGGTATATGAAAAACATGTTTTTCAATGGCAAAAATCAATGAATATTGTAAATGCACAAACAGTAATATCTCCACATTGCAAGGTGCAATTCTGAAATTTTTTGCTTTTTCCTGTTAATCCTAGCATGATAAAGAAGATTCAAAGAGAGTGAGATGCCAGCTCCTTTCATTCAGTCAGTAGCTTCAAACATTTCTGGTATATGAAAAACATGTTTTTCAATGGCAAAAATCAATGAATATTGTAAATGCACAAACAGTAATATCTCCACATTGCAAGGTGCAATTCTGAAATTTTTTGCTTTTTCCTGTTAATCCTAGCATGATAAAGAAGATTCAAAGAGAGTGAGATGCCAGCTCCTTTCATTCAGTCAGTAGCTTCAAACATTTCTGGTATATGAAAAACATGTTTTTCAATGGCAAAAATCAATGAATATTGTAAATGCACAAACAGTAATATCTCCACATTGCAAGGTGCAATTCTGAAATTTTTTGCTTTTTCCTGCTAATCCTAGCATGATAAAGAAGATTCAAAGAGAGTGAGATGCCAGCTCCTTTCAATCAGTCAGTAGCTTCAAACATTTCTGGTATATGAAAAACATGTTTTTCAACGGCAAAAATCAATGAATATTGTAAATGCACAAACAGTAATATCTCCACATTGCACGGTGCAATTCTGAAATTTTTAGCTTTTTCCTGTTAATCCTAGCATGATAAAGAAGATTCAAAGAGAGTGAGATGCCAGCTCCTTTCATTCAGTCAGTAGCTTCAAACATTTCTGGTATATGAAAAACATGTTTTTCAATGGCAAAAATCAATGAATATTGTAAATGCACAAACAGTAATATCTCCACATTGCAAGGTGCAATTCTGAAATTGTTTGCTTTTTCCTGCTAATCCTAGCATGATAAAGAAGATTCAGAGTGAGATGCCAGCTCCTTTCATTCAGTCAGTAGCTTCAAACATTTCTGGTATATGAAAAACGTTTTTCAGTGGCAAAAATCAATGAATATTGTAAATGCACAAACAGTAATATCTCCACATTGCAAGGTGCAATTCTGAAATTTTTTGCTTTTTCCTGCTAATCCTAGCATGATAAAGAAGATTCAAAGAGAGTGAGATGCCAGCTCCTTTCAATCAGTCAGTAGCTTCAAACATTTCTGGTATATGAAAAACATGTTTTTCAATGGCAAAAATCAATGAATATTGTAAATGCACAAACAGTAATATCTCCACATTGCACGGTGCAATTCTGAAATTTTTTGCTTTTTCCTGCTAATCCTAGCATGATAAAGAAGATTCAAAGAGAGTGAGATGCCAGCTCCTTTCATTCAGTCAGTAGCTTCAAACATTTCTGGACGTTTTTCAATGGCAAAAATCAATGAATATTGTAAATGCACAAACAGTAATATCTCCACATTGCAAGGTGCAATTCTGAAATTTTTTGCTTTTTCCTGTTAATCCTAGCATGATAAAGAAGATTCAAAGAGAGTGAGATGCCAGCTCCTTTCATTCAGTCAGTAGCTTCAAACATTTCTGGTATATGAAAAACATGTTTTTCAATGGCAAAAATCAATGAATATTGTAAATGCACAAACAGTAATATCTCCACATTGCAAGGTGCAATTCTGAAATTTTTTGCTTTATCCTGCTAATCCTAGCATGATAAAGAAGATTCAAAGAGAGTGAGATGCCAGCTCCTTTCATTCAGTCAGTAGCTTCAAACATTTCTGGTATATGAAAAACATGTTTTTCAATGGCAAAAATCAATGAATATTGTAAATGCACAAACAGTAATATCTCCACATTGCACGGTGCAATTCTGAAATTTTTAGCTTTTTCCTGTTAATCCTAGCATGATAAAGAAGATTCAAAGAGAGTGAGATGCCAGCTCCTTTCATTCAGTCAGTAGCTTCAAACATTTCTGGTATATGAAAACATGTTTTTCAATGGCAAAAATCAATGAATATTGTAAATGCACAAACAGTAATATCTCCACATTGCAAGGTGCAATTCTGAAATTGTTTGCTTTTTCCTGCTAATCCTAGCATGATAAAGAAGATTCAGAGTGAGATGCCAGCTCCTTTCATTCAGTCAGTAGCTTCAAACATTTCTGGTATATGAAAAACATGTTTTTCAATGGCAAAAATCAATGAATATTGTAAATGCACAAACAGTAATATCTCCACATTGCAAGGTGCAATTCTGAAATTTTTTGCTTTTTCCTGCTAATCCTAGCATGATAAAGAAGATTCAAAGAGAGTGAGATGCCAGCTCCTTTCATTCAGTCAGTAGCTTCAAACATTTCTGGACGTTTTTCAATGGCAAAAATCAATGAATATTGTAAATGCACAAACAGTAATATCTCCACATTGCAAGGTGCAATTCTGAAATTTTTTGCTTTTTCCTGCTAATCCTAGCATGATAAAGAAGATTCAAAGAGAGTGAGATGCCAGCTCCTTTCATTCAGTCAGTAGCTTCAAACATTTCTGGTATATGAAAAACATGTTTTTCAATGGCAAAAATCAATGAATATTGTAAATGCACAAACAGTAATATCTCCACATTGCACGGTGCAATTCTGAAATTTTTAGCTTTTTCCTGTTAATCCTAGCATGATAAAGAAGATTCAAAGAGAGTGAGATGCCAGCTCCTTTCATTCAGTCAGTAGCTTCAAACATTTCTGGTATATGAAAAACATGTTTTTCAATGGCAAAAATCAATGAATATTGTAAATGCACAAACAGTAATATCTCCACATTGCACGGTGCAATTCTGAAATTTTTAGCTTTTTCCTGTTAATCCTAGCATGATAAAGAAGATTCAAAGAGAGTGAGATGCCAGCTCCTTTCATTCAGTCAGTAGCTTCAAACATTTCTGGTATATGAAAAACATGTTTTTCAATGGCAAAAATCAATGAATATTGTAAATGCACAAACAGTAATATCTCCACATTGCAAGGTGCAATTCTGAAATTTTTTGCTTTTTCCTGCTAATCCTAGCATGATAAAGAAGATTCAAAGAGAGTGAGATGCCAGCTCCTTGCATTCAGTCAGTAGCTTCAAACATTTCTGGTATATGAAAAACATGTTTTTCAATGGCAAAAATCAATGAATATTGTAAATGCACAAACAGTAATATCTCCACATTGCACGGTGCAATTCTGAAATTTTTAGCTTTTTCCTGTTAATCCTAGCATGATAAAGAAGATTCAAAGAGAGTGAGATGCCAGCTCCTTTCATTCAGTCAGTAGCTTCAAACATTTCTGGACGTTTTTCAATGGCAAAAATCAATGAATATTGTAAATGCACAAACAGTAATATCTCCACATTGCAAGGTGCAATTCTGAAATTTTTTGCTTTTTCCTGTTAATCCTAGCATGATAAAGAAGATTCAAAGAGAGTGAGATGCCAGCTCCTTTCATTCAGTCAGTAGCTTCAAACATTTCTGGTATATGAAAAACATGTTTTTCAATGGCAAAAATCAATGAATATTGTAAATGCACAAACAGTAATATCTCCACATTGCAAGGTGCAATTCTGAAATTTTTTGCTTTTTCCTGCTAATCCTAGCATGATAAAGAAGATTCAAAGAGAGTGAGATGCCAGCTCCTTTCAATCAGTCAGTAGCTTCAAACATTTCTGGTATATGAAAAACATGTTTTTCAATGGCAAAAATCAATGAATATTGTAAATGCACAAACAGTAATATCTCCACATTGCAAGGTGCAATTCTGAAATTTTTTGCTTTTTCCTGTTAATCCTAGCATGATAAAGAAGATTCAAAGAGAGTGAGATGCCAGCTCCTTTCATTCAGTCAGTAGCTTCAAACATTTCTGGTATATGAAAAACATGTTTTTCAATGGCAAAAATCAATGAATATTGTAAATGCACAAACAGTAATATCTCCACATTGCAAGGTGCAATTCTGAAATTTTTTGCTTTTTCCTGCTAATCCTAGCATGATAAAGAAGATTCAAAGAGAGTGAGATGCCAGCTCCTTTCAATCAGTCAGTAGCTTCAAACATTTCTGGTATATGAAAAACATGTTTTTCAATGGCAAAAATCAATGAATATTGTAAATGCACAAACAGTAATATCTCCACATTGCACGGTGCAATTCTGAAATTTTTTGCTTTTTCCTGCTAATCCTAGCATGATAAAGAAGATTCAAAGAGAGTGAGATGCCAGCTCCTTTCATTCAGTCAGTAGCTTCAAACATTTCTGGACGTTTTTCAATGGCAAAAATCAATGAATATTGTAAATGCACAAACAGTAATATCTTCACATTGCAAGGTGCAATTCTGAAATTTTTTGCTTTTTCCTGTTAATCCTAGCATGATAAAGAAGATTCAAAGAGAGTGAGATGCCAGCTCCTTTCATTCAGTCAGTAGCTTCAAACATTTCTGGTATATGAAAAACATGTTTTTCAATGGCAAAAATCAATGAATATTGTAAATGCACAAACAGTAATATCTCCACATTGCAAGGTGCAATTCTGAAATTTTTTGCTTTATCCTGCTAATCCTAGCATGATAAAGAAGATTCAAAGAGAGTGAGATGCCAGCTCCTTTCATTCAGTCAGTAGCTTCAAACATTT